>NW_017670954.1:309919-310239 GCF_001879085.1 Nicotiana attenuata
CAGAAGAGTTACGCGGACAGGAAGGTCCGTGATGTTTCATATATGGTTGGTGAGCGGGTTCTACTTCGGGTCTCACATATGAAGGGCGTCATGCGGTTTGGGAAGAAATGAAAGTTGAGTCCGAGGTTTATTGGCCCTTTTGAGATCTTGAGGCGAGTTGGGGAGGTTGCCTATGAGCTTGCCTTACCTCCCAGTTGGGCCAGAGTTCATCCGGTATTTCATATTTCGATGCTCCGGAGATATCACGGGGATCCGTCGCATGTGTTGGATTTCAGTTCAGTCCAGCTGGACAAGGATCTATCCTATGTTGAGGAGCCAGT
>NW_017670954.1:310258-314939 GCF_001879085.1 Nicotiana attenuata
AGCCAGTAGCATTTTGGACAGTCAGATCAGGAAGTTGAGGTCAAAGAACATCGCTTCAGTGAAGGTTCAGTGGCGGGGTCAGTCGGCCGAGGAGGCGACTTGGGAGACCGAGCAGGATATGCGCATCCAGTACCCCCATCTTTTCTCTACCTCAGGTATGTTCTCTATGCTCGTTCGAGGACGAACGAATGTTTAAGTGTAGGAGGATGTAACGACCCGGCCGGTCGTTTTTGGAATTTATGCCCCGATTCCCCATTTACTGCTTCCCCTAAGTTCATTTATGCTATTTTGGTATGCCAGGACGTTCAGTGTTAAGTTTTGGAGAGTTTTGGGACACTTAGTCCCTAAATGAGAGCTTAAGTGTTGACAAATGGTTCGTAATGAGAACAGTGTGAGGACGACCTCAGAATGGGAAACCGAGGTTCCGTTAGCTCCGTTAGGTAATTTCGGGGTTGGGAGCATGTTCGGAATGTATTTTGGAGGCTCGTAGCTCATTTAGACTTGAAATGCCGAAGTTTGAATTTTTGAAGTTCCGGTCCGATAGTGAGTTTTTGGTCCGAGGGTCGGATTGGAATTCCGGAAGTTGCAGTAGCTCCGTCATGTCATTTGGGATGTTGTGCAAAATTTCAGGTCATTCGGACGTGTTTTGGTTAGGTTTTTGATCGAAAGCGTATTTGGAGGAAACTTGTAGTTCTTAGGCTTGAGTCTTTGATTTAATCGGGGTTCCGGTGTTGTTTTAAGGATTTGTGCAAGTTTGGATAGGTATTAGGTGGTATTGGTGCTTTTGGTTGAGGTCCCGGGGGCCTCAGGATGATTTCGGGTGGTTAACGGAGGAATTTTTGAAGTGTTGCAGCAGCTGGTTTTTTTCTCTCTTCTGGTATTTTCGCTTCTGCGGCTTGGGAACCGCAGAAGCGGCCATCCCATCGCAGGAGCGGAATTTGGCTCCCTTCAGTTTCCGCAGGTGCGGAAGTTTGACCGCAGAAGCGGTTACGCACCTGCGAGGTATAAGTCGCAGATGCGGCCCTGGGTCATTGGTGAGAAACCGCAGAAGCGGTAAGTATTTCGCAGAAGCGGCTACCGCAGGTGCGGTTTAAGACCGAAGCGGAATCCCTGGATTTTAGTTAATAGCCGCAGAACCGGTATTTGTTCCGCATAAGCGGGACCGCAGATGCCGTCCCTTGTCCGCAGAAGCGGAAATCCTTGGGCAAAAATAGAAATTTCGAGGGTTTGAGTTCATAAGTTACAAAAATCAATTGAGAACTCGGGTAAGGGCGATTTTGAGTGGGTTTTGAAGAGAAGACTATTGGGTAACTTTTCCTTAATCCCTTCTAGTTATATTTCATCATTATATAGTTAAATGTATCATTGGAATTCGAATTTAGGATCAAAATTGGATAATTTGGGGTAAAACTTCATTGGCTAAATTATGGAGTTTTGAGTGAGCATTTGACCTCCGATTTGGGAGATTTTTATATGGTTAGACTCGTGAGAGTACGAGGGTTCTGAAAATATGAAAATTATTCGATTCTGGGGCATTGGCCTGGAGGGCATTTTGGTCATTTCACCTAATTTTACGCCGTAGCTTTGAATTTATTAGCAAAACCAGGTGTTTGCGATGTTATTTACAATGTGTAATTGAATTGAATAGATTTGAGCCATTTGGAGTGGGATACTCGTGGCAAGAGCGTGATTTCTAGTTGATATTGAGCCGGTTCGAGGTAAGTGGCTTGTCTAACTTTGTGTGGGGGGCCTTTTTCCCTTAGGATATGATCTTGAATATTTGAATGCCCCGTATGTGAGGTGACGGTGCGTACTTGAGCTAATTGTTGTAAATCCGTTTCTACTTGAAGTATTTAAATTGAGCTTTCTTGTTTACTTGTTCATTTTAACTGTAAGTTTGTACCTGTGCTAGCTTAGAGACTCATGTTTAGCTGGCTTACCTGCTTATTTGCTTTAACTGTGCTATTTGTACTCTGTGAAGCATGTTAGGCTATAATTTACTACTTCGTGTCCTGATTTTTAGCATTGTTCCGAGATTTAGGAATCGTTGTTGTTGTGTGTTTAATTTGGGACTACGGGACGGCTTCCCGGGAGATCCCTCTGTACTCGAGATATTCTGGACTGAGGGTGCGGGATACCAAGAGATCCCTGGCACATGTGTTTCTATATATATATTGGGATACCAAGAGATCCCCGGTTTACTTATTGAGGATACCAAGAGATCCTCGGGATACTAAGAGATCCCCGACTTACTTATTGAGGATACTAAGAGATCCTCGGAATACCGAGAGATCCCCAGTGTTGATGATGAGGATACCAAGAGATCCTCGGGATACCAAGAGATCCCCCGGTTACTATTCCTTGTGAGGGCAGTTTTCCGTGTATTGTTACCTTTGCTTTCTATTACTGTTCTTCCTTATTTACCTGGTTTAGATTCTCGCTGTAGACTTTATTGAAACTATTTCTGTTATCTCATTATTTATTATGTTACCTCAGTAGGGCGCTGACCTTCCTCGTCACTACCCAACCGAGGTTAGGCTTGGCACTTACTGAGTACCGCTGTGGTATACTCATGCCCTTCCTGAGCATGTTTTTCATGTGCAGATCCAGGTACTTCCTCCCAGACGTATCATCCTCGTGGTGGAGAGTCCTAGTTGAGACTTGAGGTATATATGCTACGTTCGCAGACCAGGAGTCTCTACTCTATTCCGGCTTTAGCAGATAGTTCCTTTTCTTTCCTTTCATGTTGTTTAGACATTCTGGTGTCGAGCAGTTTACTACATTCTATTAGCCTGTGTTTCCCGTGAGTTTCCGGGTTTTGGGATTAGTTGTAGACTTCCGCATATTTTGAGTTGTATAGGCTGAGTGGCCTTACATACAGTTGTTATTTCCGTATGTTCAGTTTTAATTTATTATTCCGCAAATATTAATTTGTTATTCCGCACTGTTAGGCTTACCTAGTTGTAGGAACTAGGTGCCATCACGACGTGTTCGTGGAGGGTGAACTGGGGTCGTGACAGACTCTTAGCTGTATTCAGACCTTAGTAGATGCTCGTGACTTATGACACCCCGATGTCGGGCTGGGTTTTGTTTTTCGCAGTTGACATATTTCGCTTTATTTTGGGATTTATCATTATAAATGACTTGATTATGAACCATTATATCTGTTAATTAAACTTGGGGTTTGTGTTGGCTGGCCTTGTCTTCACGAGAGGCGCCATCACGACCGGGTCTGGGTTTAAGGTCGTGACACAATGACACCGGCAAGAATAGTATCAAAAAAGAAAAATAGAAGAAATGGTTGATTTAGTTAATATCCAATTATTATCTATATTTACTGAGAAAATATAAATTTTAAGATTATTTACAGACAATCCAAATAACTTAAATATTTGACATGATTAGTGTCCGCGCATCCGCGCGGGTACTAATACTAGTTGGTAATAAAAACAAACAAAAATTTCTAGAAGGATTGGAAGCTTATGAGTTTGGGATTCTGGTCCTTTTAAATTACCAGGTCTAAATTAATAATTGTATTTATTCAATGAATTTCTTAAAAAAAATACAGGTTTGGACCAAAGTTACTAGGTTTCGTCGAACCCGTAACTCAAAGGTCAGCTCCGCTCCTGACTAGAATCAGAGAGGACTCAATGATATTTGTAGCTTAAAGAAAATTTTATTAAGAGGCCTTAATCAAAATTTCTATTTATTTATGTGAAATTTTTTAAAAACTTTTTGACATATAGATTTCTTCTTTTTCACTATAATATTACGCATATATAGCTACAACGTATATCGTAGCTAAATATAAAAATTTTCGTAGCAAAAAGCTTTAGCCACAATAATTTTTTCCGTAGCAAAACTTAGTGTAATTAAAAGTTAGCTACAAACTTTACATGTTCTGTGGCTAAAGACTAATATTGCTATGAATATTCTATGTGTTGTAGCTATATTGATAAAACTTTTTTGCCACAAAATATATACTTATAGCAAATAATTTTATTCTTTTGCCACGACTAATAAAATATGTAGTAGTCTCTATATTGTTGCCACAATGTATTTTATTGTGGAAAAATATTTAATTTGGTTGCTATGGAAATTAAAATTTTGTGGCTATTTTTATAGCTTAATCTCGTGGCAATAGTACTTGCATTTAGCTACGAATATAGTAATTTATAGCTATAAATTGAAGTATCCGCCACAGATATTTTTGTTAGTAGCTAAGAATTCATTCTTTTTTGCTATGAAATATATAGAATTATAGCTAAAGTATTCTTTTATAAGCTACAGAAAGTGAGAATATATAACCATATTCTTGTTACGTGGCAACTATTTATACGTGCTTAGCTACGAATACTACATTGCTACATATTGAAAAATTTGCCACAAGCATTGGTAGTTACAAGAGCTTTTATAATGTAGCTAAGAACTATAGATTCTAAAATAGGTTTCAAGTTACACATAATTACATATTTAAATCTCAAAATATTTTACAGTTTTCCTTTCTCTCCTGACATTTGTCTCCTCAGTTTAGCTAGTCGCTATTGCTTTTTAATGATTTCATACATTTTCCTGCCAGTTTTGATAAAGTAAATTAGCACCAGTAGACAGAATAATATATATATATATATATATATATATATATATATATATATATATATGATGTTATAAGCGTCAATAC
>NW_017670954.1:314958-361607 GCF_001879085.1 Nicotiana attenuata
CTCTCTCTCTCTCTCTATATATATATATAATATATATATATATATATATATATATATATATATATATATATAAACGCTGGCGTTACTTTATTATAGAAATGCCAGGGTTTCAACCTGGCTGTTTCTTGCCAATAAATTTCAAGCTAAGGGTATTAGGGACTTTTGACAAAATCTCCCAAGTAACGTGTCTGCAAACCTGCAATTAAACAGCCACGTATCTTTCTGCTCTCTCCGACTCTTAACATCTTTTTTGGTCTCTCCTCCCGTGTATGCAAGCCAATTCCAATCTGGAATATTCTTGGCATAACCCACTGTATTCAAAGGAATCAACCATTAACAATGCACAGAGAAAGAGTGATACAGAAATAATCCACCATAGCCAAAGCGTAGCAACGAGATCAAGAACCCAAGTAAGAATCCCTTTTTGAAGTGCAAACTTGAGTTTTATCTAAATCTCTTTTGTTCAGTCATTGCTCTGTTTCAGCCTCTTTCTTTAGTTTCTTGGTCTCTCCGGCCATTAGATTTTTCATTTAATTCCTAGATTTCTCCATCTCCTCTTTGGTTTTGGATTTTGTTGTACCTGTGAGTTGTGATGGGTTTCTCTCCACTCTTTTTCCCTAATTTTGGTTTACTCATGTCTGGTACTTTGACAGATATGCGTTGTTTTCCTTGAAGCCAGAATTTGATAGAGCAGAAACAGTTCATGGATTACTATTCTCTTGATTTCTCAGTTGCATATCCATTATTAATCTTTTTGTTTCTGTTGTTTGCGCGTTTCTCCAATTTTTTGGGTTGCACCTCCTTATTTTTGATGCTTTTGTTGTTTTATTTATTTCATCTTCTTTGTTTCAGTTTTCAATGGCCTATGGGTTGTGGTACCTATCTGTTCCTCTGTCTGCACATCATCTTTTAAGTACCGCACTATTTTATTTCTTCTTAACTTCTTGGTAGTTTATGTAATTATAAATATTGTCTAATTATTTGAGTTACTTTTTTGCTTTTGATATATATCAATAAGAATCAACATACATAATTATATATCCAGAATAATGTTATAAGAGGCTTATCGCTTCACACTGAAAATAGGTCAGAAAACTAGATTGTCACATTGTGTAACGACACGACCGGTCGTTTTGAGTCCTAACGCTCCGTTCAGCAGTCGGAGGCCATGAACAACTTCATTTATGGTATTATGACTTGTGCGCATGGTCGGAATTAAGTTCCGGGAAGTTCAGAGTTGATTTAGAAAGAGAATTCTCATTTTAGAAGCTTAAAGTTGAAATAACGAACTAGGATTGGATCTTTGAGTAAACGACCTCGGAATCAGGATCTGAAGGTTCCAGCAGATTCGTATGATGATTTTGGACTTGGGCGTATGCCCGGTTCGGGTTTTGGATAACCCGGGAGTGTTTTGGCGCCTATTGTGGAAGTTAGCATTTTAGAAGAAATTTCATAAGTTTGGTTTGAAGTGCATTTCAGTGTTATCGATATCCGTTTAGGATTCCGAGACTGTGAATAGCTCCGTATGGTGATTCTGGAGTTGAGAGCGCGATCGGAAGTGAATTCGGAGGTCCGTAGGTCATTTTGGAGCCGTTTGGCTAAAGATAGAAATTTGAAGGTTTTTGAGAAGTTTGACCGGAAGTGGACTTTTTAATATCAGGGTCGGAATCTGATTCCGGAAGTTGCAGTAGGTCTGTAATGTCAAATATGACTTGTGTGCAAAAGTTGAGGTCAATCGGACGTGATTTGATAGGTTTAAACATCGAAAGTAGAAGTTGGAAGTTCTAAAGTTCATAAAGCTTGGATTGGGGGTTGAATCATGATTTTAGCGTTGTTTGATGTGATTTGAGGCCTCGTGCAAGTCCATAATGTGTTTTGGGATTGGTTGGTATGATTAATTGGGGTCCCGGGGGCCCCGGGTGGATTCCGGGTGGTTAACGGATTGAAAATGGGATTTTTGGACAGCTGAAGGATCTGGTTGCTGGTATTTTCACATCGCGGTAGGTTGACCGCAGAAGCGGTCCCGCAGAAGCGGAAAGGGAGCCGCAGAAGCGAATTTTGGCCAAAGGCTTGAGGACCGCAGATGCGGTCAAGGTTCTGCAGAAGCGGGACCGTATCTGCAGAGAGGGGGTCGCAGAAGCGGAAGCTGGGGAGGACCGCAGAAGCGGCTTGGTGACCGCACCTGTGGAACCGCAGAAGCGGACCAGGGTCCGCAGATGCGAAAGATGCTAGGCAGAAGGCTTGTTTTAAAATCGTGATTTGGAGTTAATTTCTCTCAGTTTCAAGGCTTGGGCGATTTTTGGGAGCTTCAAAGAGGGGATTTTCGTCATCTATGTTAAGGTAAGTTATGCCCACCTATTTATGAGTTTAATACTTCAATTATATATGGATTTAGGCTTGGGAAATTGTAGAAAATGGAGGTTTTGGTGGAAACCTAGAAAATTATATTCTTGGAATTTAGCCACGAATTTGAGCATGGAATTAGGAGTAAATTATAAAATTGAGCTAGTGAAGCCATGAGTTAACTTTATCTTCGAAAAATTTTGGATTCCGGGCACGTGGGCCCGAGGGCATTTTTGTCAACTTTTTAATCGGAGTTAGGAATTGCTATAAATTAGTTTGTTATGAATATTTGAGCATATATTAATGGATTTGTACAATCATTGGCTAATTTTGGAGCATTGTGCATTGGTGCAAGTCTTTGGAGGAATGTAGAATGCCGGTTATGAGTCTTCGGAGCGAGGTGAGTCTCCTTTCTAACCTTGTGAGGGGGAAATGCCCCCATAGGTGAAATATTTGGCTATGTGCCCCTATTTGTGGGGCTACGTACGTACGAGGTGACGAGAGTCCGTGCGTAGCTACTATTATGCTATTGTCCGGGTAGTCTAGGACCCAAAAGCATGAATACTTGGATTATTTGTAAACTCCTTGATAGCTTAAACTGCTTATATCACATGGAATTTGTAAATGAATTTCTAAAAGGGATTTAACCTTACTTCTTAAAGGTTGTTAAAAGAGAGTTGAATATATCTTGATAAACACTCCCTGATAAGTTCTTACTTGATTGACCGAGCATATATCTCTATGTGTACCTGCGTCGCATGCATGATTCGCGAGCAGGGTATGTGTTTATTTCATGTTGGCCGCGTCGCATGATTAATTCGCGAGCGGGGAAATAGATGCATCTATAGGTGCGCCGTCGACCCTCGGCCAGTGCACATTTATTTTCTGTTGGATCGGGCCGTCACCTCGGTATGATTTTCGCATCATATCTTTTATATATTGATGCGTGAGAAATCATAAATGATGATATTGCCTTTCATGGCTTGGGATGAATTGATTAAAATGAAGAGAAGTAAATCTTGAAAATCTTTGTTAATTGTTAAAAAGGTGTTTACCTGTTTTACAGCTTTATGAAATAGAACATGCTATATGAATCCATGATTTCCTCACACATTTAGTGTATTATTATTGGACTGCTAGTGAGTGTCCAGGTTGACCATCTCGTCTCTACCCCTTCGAGGTTAGGTGGGATACTCACTGAGTACACGTTGACTACGTACTCATACTACACTTCTGTGCATTTTGTTGCATAGGTATATGTTACTTTAGATAGCAACACGGATGATTCGGGGACTAGGTGAGTTGCAGTATGCGAGGCGGCCCGCAGCTTGTAAAGTCCCTTCTAGTAAAATTGTATTTTCTTTCTGTCCATTGTATTCCGGACGGATGTTGTATTGTATTTGATATCCTTATCAGTAGATGCTCATGCACTTGTGACACCGGGTTCTGGGATGGTTTTGAAATGTTCTGTATTGATTGCTATTATTTAATTTGAAATGAAGCAGCTACTTTTGTACTTAGGAAATTTAAAGGAAAAATCTTGGTCTTTTCAAAAATTGTTAAAATTGGAGTTTAATTAAATATTAAGTTGTCTTGCCTGACAACGGTGTCCGGCGCCATCACGACCCATAGTGGATTTTGGGTCGTGACAACATGGTATTAGAGAACTAGGTTCCTAGGGTCTCACGAGTCTTGAGCAAGTCTAGTTGAGTCTCGCGGATCGGTACAGAGACGTCTGTACTTATCCTCGGGAGGCTGCAGGACTGTTAGGAGTACTTCCCTTCTTGATTCCTTGTCGTGCGATTCGATTTCATGTGAGGCTTATGCCTTTGTTTCTTTCCTCTCAATCCTATACGACGCGACCGCTTGTCATAAATCGAATTGAGGAACCGTAATGGTGCTACAGACGTGATACGGGATGTTTCTTCCGGTATAGCTAATCAGATTATTGTCGTCTTCTTATGGAAGAATATTTTATTGTTTCAGCCCAGTAGCGGTATTTTCGAGGGCTTTGAGGCTAGGCACAAGTTACCGCGATGCTTATAAATGACTATTCTGCAGTAGTAATATGATGGTAGGGTGTTGCCCACGTGTCAGGGCAGTGAATGATTTCAAGGGAGGTTTACTAAGTGCATAATCAAGAGATTCAATAATTTATTCCCGGGAGGAAAAGGCAATCGAACTAAGGAGAGTCGGATGTGGACTGGTGGAAGTAATGAGATTTGGTAATTACAAACGTGGTGGATTTTTTTTTCTTCTATGTTGGGGTGTTGTTGTCCTAATTGGGCGTATTAAGTTTGTTGGTGTTATGATCTTCTACAATTTGCCTTTGAGGCAAGGTATTGGGAAATAGTATCGGAGATACAACTATCAGATATCGCAGGATGCGGTTGTTCAGGATTGAATCAGTATTTCTATTGTTAATGGTTCGAGAAAGATGACCTTCGGAAAGGTTTGGAGCTAGTAGCAAATTGAGGATTCGAGTTCCATGAAGATAAATCTTATTAGGGCAGCAACTGAGCAACAAAGGATGGGAAAGGCATGTGGGAAGTGTCAGGCGGGGTTTAAATTGCTAAAAGGCCAGGTATATGAAGCAAAGGTTGAGTAGTCGATTAAGGGGATGAGTTCCGCCAAAGTGGGAGAGTGGGGGAGATGTATATGGGCTTGTAGTGGAAGGACCACGTACCTTAAGGAGAGTTTGGAGTGATTTGATAATATTAGTGATCGGTGATTGGGGGCTACGGATTCAATGTGAAGTAGGGGTTCTTGTGCGGCCGGAGGTTTAATATAACGGAAAGGAGTCGCTTAAATGAAGAAGGATGCAGCATGGCTTTGAATTGGGAGGATGTTGTCGCACATTTCAATGATGTCCACAAGGGGTAAAATGGACCTGTGCAACTGGAGTGTGAGCTCAGACTCAAGAAGGGTCATTGATGTCATAGTAATTGTACCCTGTGCAGCAGTGTTGGAAGGTGCCGAGGAGAGCCTTCTATAGGTGGGTTAGCCAAGTGAGCAGATTAGCAGTCGCGTGGTTGGCGAGGCTTCTGCGAAGTATCTTATCGGGTATGTAGCGAAAGGATCGATCGTGCGAATGTGGTGGATGATGATGATTTAGAGTATAAGAAGGGGGGTTTTACAGAGAGATCTCGAGAATTTTGGCGGTTGATTGTGCAAGGTTATGTCAATAAGAAATAAAAAGGACGAGTGAGTTCCAGATTGGTGAAAATGTGACTTCAAGCTAAGTGGGAGAGTCCCACCGCTTGTGATGGGGTTGCAGAGTTGATTACTTGCTAAGTTTCTGGTTATTAAGCATATTGGTAGGCTATCGTTGGCCTTATTGGACCATGTTCAGACTTGGGGAAAAGATTCAGGGCTTTGCTTTATATATATGCGGGTTCCAAGGGGAGTGATTCGGAGGGTTCTTTGCCAAAGGGATACTCATGTGATGGGAGACTCATGGAGTTGATTATATTCGAGGCCAAGTCAGAGCGGGTGGCTCTCAGCAGCGGTCCTAGTGAAAATTCAAAAGATGAAGCATGATGTTTAATGATTTCGAGCCTATAGGTGCAGTTGAGAATCAAGCTTTTGCAGCAGCTTACGAATGGAGACTCAGAACGTTCTATGACATTTTAACTTGAGATGTAGCATTTGAGGGATATGAAATGGTTCGCAGGATTTGAGACAACATGATCTCGTGATTCGAGGTCACTCAGGATGAGTGCAGAGGGAGTATGTTATGTGTTGGAAGAAATCAGTAATATCTTTAAGGCAATCAGGGATAAATGGGAAGAAGGTAGTTGAATGGCCATAGTTGAATTTGGCATATTGGTATTGGCAGTCAGTTTCTTCAGCGGGATCGAGTTATGTAAGTGATTGTGACGGGCATATCAGGCTTGTCAGCCGCCACAATTGATGATATTCAGAAGCATTCTTCTGTTATGGCTTGTTGTGTGGAAGCAGATTCCGGAAGGGCTATGGTGGCTTAGACCACTACTTAGAGATTTGCATATTTTACGGTTATGAAAAATTCGCCCGTGTGCCGCTATGGTACTCCGGAAGTGAGTTAAGTAGAAGGTTCTTATACGATGATGTGTTAAAATGTTAATGTTAAAATCGTGTTCTATTGTATGTTGGCACATTGGGTGCAGTGAGTAGCATGGAAATTCGAAGTGAGGATCAAGGGTGCGGCTTGGTGCTGGTAAGGATATCACGAGCTCGGATGAGCAGGGAAGAAGTTTCGGTGTTTGAAGTAAGTCGGCATTGTCTTCAGCGTCACCTGAGATTGGTGTTCTGTAAAGAGAGCTTATATCATGGTTAATGATTCTTGATCGCTTTTCAGCGTTAGTGCGGTCGGTGGGTTGGAGGTAAGACCAAGTAAATTGTTATGGTAGATTGTGGGGGAGTGTCCCACAGGAAGGTTTCATAAATGTGGCACGTAATCACTTGATTGATTTAAGATCTAGACTAAGTATGGAAATTCGGGATGATATTGATAAGTTGAGAATATGTGCCTGGAGGGCACTCAGATTCTGAGTTGTGGACTACGGATGAGTACTCCGGTTATGATGGTTGTCCTTGTGTGTTATGAGAAGAGGAAAATTCGTATGGACCCTTGAAAGGTTATTGGCTTAGTTGGTTTGATCAGGATCGACTTGAGGTCGGTGGATGGATGTAAATGAGAATTTGGGCCCTGTGTGAGGCCGGTTGTGTTCATTTCAGCAATGCGCTCCTTATGTGGGAGCAGTCAGGGTGTTATTTCATTGGCTGATATATTTCATGAAGTGATGCGTTGCGCCGTGCGAGTTGTGAGACGGCTTGAGAAATTGCTTATACGTTGAGAATCCGTGTAGAAATGATGTATTATGAGCAAGATGGCTCTTGAGATTCAGTTTGTATATCGCACCCCAGTTGTGGTTGAGTTTGGTAGCTTATGACGCTATAGTTCCCTCAGGGATGGTATTATGCAGTTAGCATGTTTATGACCGATATTCGGT
Source organism: Nicotiana attenuata (assembly GCF_001879085.1). NCBI lineage: Eukaryota > Viridiplantae > Streptophyta > Magnoliopsida > Solanales > Solanaceae > Nicotiana > Nicotiana attenuata. Next base: position 322,296 of record NW_017670954.1, read on the forward strand.
ATTATGGTTGTAATGAGCAAATTTCGCTCGGTGGGCAATCTCCTTATGGGAGATCTATGATATTTGAGTCGGGTGGTACATCGCAACAGTGTGATGTTGAGCACAGTTCCCCATATCTGTTTATTTTGTGTCTGTTTCCTATTTTCTGAAGGAAGCTCATATTAGCTGTGTGCCCGCGTCGCATGCTTGATTCGCGAGCGGGGTAGTTGAAAATCCTTTTCAGAGTTCACTATCCTTTTTGTATCGCACTCTAATAGGTAGCCTATTGGCACATTGTGGAATCACATGAGACTTTTGATTATGTCCGGGGTGGCTTATTGCCTGAGCAGTTCGTGCTGGGTGAGATGAGACCATTGGATTCAGGATCAGTGCAATCTGACTATGTAGAGTATATTGGGAGCGAAGATCGCTATTTGGTTCAGAATATGGTAATGTTTCCTGTCAGAAGTATAGACTCAATGATTGGTTGACTCGGCTGTTGATTATGAATTTCTTCACATCTCTTCGGTTGTGACGGTGTTGTAAGAGTTGGAGTAAGACCTGCGTATGTTATGGGGTGCAATTGGAGCACCAGATTCGTGGAAGTTCAACTAAGTTGAACAGAATATGTCATCGTGGTCCGGTGAGTAAAGTGATGCAAGGTATGAATTCAGCAAAGTTATACAATCATGTTTGGGTACAGCGTGTGGTGATTGATATGGTGACCGTATGTTGGAAACAGGTCGGGCATAGAATTTCGGATGTTGGAATTGGGCCCTAAGGCTTATTTGCTTTAATAAAAAGGGAATATCTTCAAAATTGATCGAGCTGACATGCTCAACTGAGTTATGGTGGCACGGGAAGATACATGAGGTGTCAATTAGTGATTTCAGACTACTCCAGCATAGTTCTCAGCACGTTCGAGGACGAACGTTTGTTTAAGTGGGAGAGAATGTAACGACCCGACCGGTCGTTTTGAGTCCTAGCGCTCCGTTCAGCAGTCGGAGGCCATGAACAACTTCAAATCTGGTATTATGACTTGTGCGCATGGTCGGAATTAAGTTCCGGGAAGTTCAGAGTTGATTTAGGAAGAGAATTCTCATTTCAGAAGCTTAAAGTTGAAAGAACGAACTAGGATTGGATCTTTGAGTAAACAACCTCAGAATCAGGATCTGAAGGTTCCAGCATATTTGTATGATGATTTCGGACTTGGGCGTATGCCCGGTTCGGGTTTTGGATAACCCGGGAGTGTTTTGGCGCCTATTGTGGAAGTTAGCATTTTAGAAGAAATTTCATAAGTTTGGCTTGAAGTGCATTTCAGTGTTGTCGATGTCCGTTTAGGATTCCGAGACTGTGAATAGCTCCGTATGGTGATTCTGGAGTTGGGAGCGCGATCGGAAGTGAATTCGGAGGTCCGTAGGCCATCTTGGAGCCGTTTGGCTAAAGATAGAAATTTGAAGGTTTTTGAGAAGTTTGACCGGAAGTGGACTTTTTTATATCGGGGTCGGAATCCGATTCCGGAAGTTGCAATAGGTCTGTAATGTCAAATATGACTTGTGTACAAAAGTTGAGGTCAATCGGACGTGATTTGATAGGTTTAAACATCGAAAGTAGAAGTTGGAAGTTCTAAAGTTCATAAAGCTTGGATTGGGGGTTGAATCATGATTTTAGCGTTGTTTGATGTGATTTGAGGCCTTGAGCAAGTCCGTAATGTGTTTTGGGATTGGTTGGTATGATTAATTGGGGTCCCGGGGGCCCGGGGTGGATTCCGGGTGGTTAACGGATTGAAAATGGGATTTTTGGACAGCTGAAGGATCTGGTTGCTGGAATTTTCGCTTCTGCGGTGGGTTGAGCGCACAAGCGGTCCCGCAGAAGCGGAAAGGGAGCCGCACAAGCGGATTTTGAGGACCGCATATGTGGTCAAGGTTTCGCAGAAGTGGGACCGCATCTGCGGAGAGGGGGTCGCAGAAGCGGAAGCTGGGGAGGTCGGGGAGGACCGCAGAAGCGGCCTGGTGACCGCACCTGCGGAACCGCAGAAGCGGACCAGGGTCCGCAGATGCGAAAGATGCTGGGCAGAAGGCTTGTTTTAAAATCGTGATTTGGAGTTCATTTCTCTCATTTTTCAAGGCTTGGGCGATTTTGGGGAGCTTCAAAGAGGGGATTTTCGTCATCTATGTTAAGGTAAGTTATCCCCACCTATTTTTGAGTTGAATACTTCAATTATGTATGGATTTAGGCTTAGAAAATTGTAGAAAATGGAGGTTTTTGGTGAAAACCTAGAAAATTATATTCTTGGAATTTAGCCACGAATTTGAGCATGGAATTAGGAGTAAATTATACAATTGAGCTAGTGAAGCCATGGGTAAACTTTATCTTCGAAATTTTTTGGATTCCGGGCACGTGGGCCCGATGGCGTTTTGGTCAACTTTTTAATCGGAGTTAGGAATTGCTATAAATTAGTTTGTTATGAATATTTGAGCATATATTAATGGATTTGTACAATCATTGGCTAGTTTTGGAGCATTGTGCGTTGGTGCAAGTCTTTGGAGGAATGTAGAATGCCGGTTATGAGTCTTCGGAGCGAGGTGAGTCTCCTTTCTAACCTTGTGAGGGGGAAATGCCCCCATAGGTGAATTATTTGGCTATGTGCCCCTATTTGTGGGGGCTACGTACGCACGAGGTGACGAGAGTCCGTGCGTAGCTACTATTATGCTATTGTCCGGGTAGTCTAGGACCCAAAAGCATGAATACTTGGATTATTTGTAAACTCCTTGATAGTTTAAATTGCTTATATCACATGGAATTTGTAAATGAATTTCTAAAAGGGATTTAACCTTACTTCTTAAAGGTTATAAAAAGAGAGTTGAATATATCTTGATAAACACTCCCTGATAAGTTCTTACTTGATTGACTGAGCATGTATCTCTATGTGTACCTGCGTCGCATGCATGATTTTATTTCATGTTGACCGCGTCGCATGATTAATTCGCGAGCGGGGAAATAGATGCACCTATATGCGCGCCGTCGACCCTCGGCAAGTGCACATTTATTTTCTGTTGGATCGGGCCGTCGCCTCGGTATGATTTGTGCATGATATCTTTTATATATTGATGCATGAGAAATCTTAAATGATGATATTGCCTTTCATGGCTTGGGATGAATTGATTAAAATGAAGAGAAGTAAATCTTGAAATTCTTTGTTAATTGTTAAAAAGGTGTTTACCTGTTTTACAGCTTTATGAAATAGAACATGCTATATGAATCCATGATTTTCTCGCACATTTAGTGTATTATTGTTGGACCGCTAGTGAGTGTCCAGGTTGACCATCTCGTCTCTACCCCTTCGAGGGTAGGCGGGATACTCACTGAGTACACGTTGACTACGTACTCATACTACACTTTTGTGCATTTTGTTGCACAGGTATATGTTACTTTAGATAGCAGCACGGATGATTCGGGGACTAGGTGAGTTGCAGTATGCGAGGCGGCCCACAGCTTGTAAAGTCCCTTCTAGTAAAATTGTATTTTCTTTCTGTCCATTGTATTCCGGATGGATGTTGTATTGTATTTGATATCCTTATCAGTAGATGCTCATGCACTTGTGACACCGGGTTCTGGGATGTTTTTGAAATGTTTTGTATTGATTGCTATTATTTAATTTGAAATGAAGCAACTACTTTTGTACTTAGGAAATTTAAAGGAAAATTTTTGGTCTTTTCAAAAATTGTTAAAATTGGAGTTTAATTAAATATTAAGTTGGCTTGCCTGACAACGGTGTCCGGCGTCATCACGACCCATAGTAGATTTTGGGTCGTGACACATTAGCTATATGCAGTCTTGGAAGAAAAGTTTTTAGATGTTCACACACTTCTTTTTCTTTGAATCATGAGTTAATCTCACAATGAACTCATGTAACGTTATTGCTTGCCACCTCTGTGCATAATGATTTTAAGCAATCTGAATACAGGAAAAATATTTATGTTGCCTACCTCCGTTATTTTATAATTCAGTTCAATCTCGCCGATATATTAATTATAATGCCATTGTCAATTATGACTTATGAATGAAAGGAACCATTCGAACTCGTGATGGAGGACATAAGAGATGGTTCATAACCTTAAATCAATCTACATATCGGCACTGGTATAAAATATCATGAACTCCACTAAGTATAAGCTGACATTGCCCTGGCCTTGCATTTTTGAAGTTACTGCATCTTGGAGTTTAGCTTTCTACTTAAGTCACTAAAATCTTTTAGAGATTTGATATATGTATTTATTGCTCATACTAGGTGCAAGCCGTTACTGGCCATGTGAAAGTCAGTAACTACTTGGTGATTGCTTCTCTAGATAGCAAATAGTGCTTTATGAACATGCTTTTAATTTATGTTTCACTGATTCCATGGTCAAGCTTGCATTCCCAGAATACAAAACTTGAACAATGCTAGATGGTTTTGTTGGATTTGGTCTCCTCATTATTTTATATGTTTACTTCAAAGTATCCTCTCTTACAAATTTATAAGAGATTAGACAAACTCAAAATTCTTTCTTTTAGATAAAATTGCCTGTTTGATCTTTTTTCATTTCTTTGTGTTGCAATATGGTATTGTACATGTTAATAGAACAAGAAAGTATCGCCAATAGGTATTTTGCTAATTGAAAAGTTGTTTAACATCCTCTTTAACAAATTGGTTGCATTTTTTCCCTGCTATGTCAAACTGAAATGCAAGTATTGAACTTCTAGCACATCCCGGATACTATATGTGGTGTATTCCACAACATTTGACTTAATTTAGAAGTAGAGTATTTCTTTGACGATATAGTATATCCTAGGCCTATAAATTTAGATTCCTTTTAAATTTCAATTTATAAGGTAGATTTTAGGCTGGTTGACCACTAATGCCTGACTATTATTTGTTGCTTCACTTACATAAGAAATAACATTAGGATTTTTTTTATAAAAAAGAGACCAACAAAGTAACTCCACGAGCTAAATATATCTCTGATGTGTAATGTAAAATTCAATGTGAGATGTCAATGTTCCTCCTCCTCGGTGGTTGATATGATTTGAGCAGTCAATATAGCTGATTAAGATACACATGTCTGTGCTGAATTGCTATAAGAAGAGCATTTCGGTGTTGCATATTGTTACTGTCAAATGATGCATCTCCTTTACACGCTCATTAGATATTTGAATTTTGTAATGCCAGGTTAGAGAATACAAAATTTAGTTTTTGCTACTATGCTTCGTGGATTCTCCTCATATCTTTTTCTCAACATAAGATTTTCAGGTTGAAATGCCGCCCTTTCAATTCTATCCATAAGCCTTTTCAGGAGAAGCCAAATTACACTGGGGCAGAACACACAAGCTTATAGAAAGGTCTCCATAATAACACATCCACAATTTGAAAAATATGAATTTGGATTTATTACATTATTTGTCTTCATGTAGGTTTGTCAATAATTACTTGCTTCTTTTATATGGATGCTATTTCTGTCCAACAATCTTTTATACACGATCAGAAAATAATGTTTTTACATGGTAAACAAGCGTGCATCCCTTATATATCTTGCAGTTAGGAAAAAATTATTTATATTCTTAATTAGATGTCCTTTGTAGTTGAAATCTACTCTTTACTTTCTTGGCATCCCATTCCAGAACTATGCCCCAAAAAGAAAGCATGTATTGTATTATTATTTTTCTATAAATCATCTTCATATTGGTGACATATTCGTAGTGAATGCGAAGCTGTCGACCAAGATTGTCAGTTTGTGAATGAACTGGTAACAAATGTTTCGCGGTTATTGCTTTAAATTTTAGGCTTGGAAGACTTACCCTTTTTAACAGAGGGTTCTAGTTGTCACTAGCAGGTATTGTTTTGGCGAAAGTTACCAATCAAGATTGATGCACATACTTGAATTGATTTCAATTTGCTAACAGAAAGATCTCTTAATAATATATGTGGTGTGTTCTTATTCGTTTTCTTCTAGCAAAGATTGTTGCATCTAGTGGTGTTTTAGCGACTCAATGTCTATCGACCATGAGAAGTAAATCAAACTAAATTGATTAATTGCAGAAATTCTTGCAGAGCTGCTTAACCAAGTTCAATTCAAGGATTTTAAGAAGCTTAACCCGATAGAGCAGTAGTTTAAGCATAGAAACTGGACAATGATATATACGCGTCTGAGTTATTCTATGTGTACGTCATTATCCTTGGTTGGTAAATTTTATGACTTTTATTTTGTAACTAATTCACATTTGCAGCGAATGATATTTCTACACTAGGGGCTTAATGAAGTTTGTGCTAATGAGTATCTACCTTAAACATAAAGTGTATAATCTTCAACAACTTATTGTCGCCATGGAGTTTCCTTAGTTTCCTCCTTTAACTCTAATGTATGTCTCTTAAATTATTGCAGATTGATTTGAATATGTAGCTCCTGAGACTGCATATCAAGTGTTGGAGGAAGGCATGGTTACAATATTGCTTGAACCCAAAGCACATATTTTGAGATTGTTTCATGCGTCCGTACAATATACAGTTTTCAATGTTCTTTTGCTATTCCCCCGAGGATGGTCACTTTTGGGTTTGCAAAATAATAGGTCTCCTTTATAAGTATTTATTGGTGTAAGAGTTACAAGTATATGTCCCAAGTACGCATTGTGTATGATTTAAATAAAACTTGGAATCCAAATTTTGGGACTTATCAACTGTAAATTATTCTCTATATTAGATTCTTTGAATTGTTTGTATTATGACTTTTTGAAGTACTTTATCAAATATTGGGCCCGTGCTGGCACGGGCGATCATTGCCTAAGATAGATGTATGTATATATATATATATATATATATATATATATATATATATATATATATATATATATATATATCCAAGTATAAGTATGTAACCATACATTATAGATGTAACGATCCGACTGGTCATTTTGCTTTCTAGAACCCCGTTCCCCTGAATAAGAATTTTCGTACTTGCTTTAACTGATTTATGACTTGCGGGGACGGTTGGTTCGGGATTTGGAAGAGTTTGGGTTGAAATCGGAACACTTGATTCCTTAAGGTTGGCTTAAAAGGCCAAGTTTGACTTCAGTCAACGTTTTGAGTAAACGACCTTGGAATCCGGATTTGAAGGTTTCAGCAGGTTCGTATGATGATTTCGGACTTGGGCGTATGTCCGGATCGGGTTTTGGATGACCTGGGAGCGTTTTGGTGCCTAATAGTGAAAGTTGATTCCATAAGGATTTTGAAGTTCCTTAAACTTGGTTTGGAGCGGGTTTTTGTGTTATCGAGGCCCGAATGGAATTTCGAGACCGGTAATAGATCCGTAGTGTCATTTAAGACTTGCACGTAAATTTTAGTGTCAATTCGAGTAGTATAAGTGTGGTTTATCACATCGGAAGTAGATTGAAGAACTTGAAGTTCATAAGTTTGATTCAATTGGTTTTAGGGGGGTGATTCTTAGATTTAGCGTTGTTTCGGGTATTCCTAGGGTTCGAGCGAGTCCGTTTTATCATTTCAAACTTGTAGGTATGTTCGGACGGGGCTGTCACGACACAAAACACGCCCCGGTCGTGATGGCGCCTCTCGTGAAGACAAGGCCAGCCAGACCATTACCGAACACCACTTTTAAGCAGTTAAACAGTTCATAAGCAGTCTAAATATGATTTAATGATATTGATTAGCGGAAGTACAACCCCACACAGCCCTAGTCGGGGTGTCACAAGTCACGAGCATCTATTAGAGTGTAAATACAACTACAAGGTCTAAAATATGCAAAACAGGAATAATGAACAAAAGAGAGAAAAAGCGGTGCTGCGAACGCTGGCAGTCACCTCGCTGAACTCCTATAACTCTGCCTCTGATCTGCCAAAACCCGCTACCGGGAGAATAAATACCTGCATCTGCACACGAGGTGCACGGAGTAAAGTGAATACTCCAACTCAGTGAGTAATAAAGGCAAATAACAACTGAGCAGTAAGAAATCACGTAAAGCAACCAACATGCTGTATAGAAGCGGTGTAAAATCGTTTGAGAAAAACAGTGAAGCTGTGAAATCTTTAGAAATATCTTAGCTCAGTTTAAACCTCTTTTGAAAATGACCTTTTCAACAGTTACACAATGATTTCAAAACAGTTAGTGCCGATAAGTACAGAAAATTCGCCCCTCGGGCACAAGTACCACAGTATAACAGGTAAAAAGACAAGTAAATATGAAAGATAAGCACATAAAAGTTCGCCCCTCGGGCAGTATCTCAAAACAGTACCAGCCCCTCGGGCTCACTCTCAGAACACTCTCAGCCCCTCGGGCTCTCTCTCTCTCAGATCACACTCAGAATAGTATCATATAGTAACCGCTGCGGCGTGCAGCCCGATCCACATATCGCTGCGACGTGCAGTCCGATCTATATATAGCTGCGGCGTGCAGCTCGATCCATATATTTCGTCGACGGCGCTCACTGGGGGTGTGCAGACTTTGGGAGGGGCCCCTTACGGCCCAAGCGCAATATCAAGCCACCTCGTGGCATCATCTCTCGGCACTCGGCCTCACATCACTCAAGCCACCTCGTGGCATAAAAATGTATCTTAGGCCCTCGGCCTCATATCACTTAGCATGTCCTCATATATGGCCCTCGTCCTCACTCAGTCCGAAAATCATCACAAGCCCCTCGGGCATTAGTAAAACAGTAGTTCTAAGCCCAAAACATCATTTAGAAATATCATTTAAGTTTCAAATCTGAGTAAAAGTGGTTGAGTTGTAAAAACAGTAGATATCAACAGGACTGAGTTCAAGTAATAATTCAAGACGGTGAGGAAATAGTGATAAACATCCCCGAAGGGTTCAAATAGTTGGCACGAAGCCCAAATATGGCAATCAGCCCAAAACATGATGATAACAAATAACTTTCAGTCAAATACGCGGTAAAATCATCAATCGGGGTGGACCAAGTCACACCCCCAACGGTGCTCTACCCCACGCTCGCTAACCGGCGTGTAAGTCACCTCAACATAGCACTACGATGTGCAATCCGGGGTTTCAAACCCTCAGGATATAATTTACAATCATTACTCACCTCGAACCGGCGAAATCTCTAGCTCGCGACGCCTTTGCCCCTCAAATCGGCCTCCATGCGCGTCGAATCTATCCAAAATCAGAATGAATACGTCACAATATGCTAAGGGAACAAGGCCCAAGCGAAAGCAATCGAAAAATATCAAAAATCTCGAAATTAGCAAAACCCGAGCCCTGGACCCACTTCTCGAAACTCAGAAATTTTCACATCAACGGGTTCTTTATCTCGCCACGAGTCCATACATATCAAAAACTCTCAAATCCGACCTCAAATGGCCTTTCAAATTCCAATTTAAAATTTCAAAATCCCAAGCCCTAGTTCTTCCCTTTTTAGCTAAATTTCCATGAATTTCTAGGTTAATTTCACAATATAATCACGTTTTTGGTTCATAAAACTTACCTCCAATCAATCCTCTTTGAATCCCTCTTCAGTTTCTCCCAAAGAGCTCTCAAAATACTCAACAATGGAGGAAAAATGACTTAAGCTCGCGGATGAAATGTTTATAACCTTCTGCCCAGTTCCAGCAATTCCTTCATCGCGATCGCGGCCAAGGTCACGCGATCGCGAAGCATTAAAACCACAGGCTTCAAAAATGACCTATGCGAATGCGACCAAACAACTGCGAACGCGATGCTTCAACTTCCACAACTACGCGAACGCGTCCCACTCCATGCGAACGCGAAGAACAAACTCGCCTGGACTCCAAAGCCTCCGACGCGAACGCGTCCAAACACCTGCGAATGCGAAGCACAATGAACTCACCCTCCGCGATCACGAACCCACTAATGCGAACGCGAAGAACAATAACCTAGCCTGCCAAAATCCTTCTACGCGATCGCGACTTCACCTACGCGATGACCAAAAATCCTCTGCACTGCTGCTGCAATTTCTGCAATTATTCCAAGACTCAAAACTTCCCGTTAGCCATCCGAAATCACCATGAGGCCCCCGGGACCTCAACCAAAAGTACCAACACATTCTAAAACCTCATTCAAACTTGTTCCAATCATCAAAACACCTCAAACAACACCAAAACCATCAATTCACATCGGATTCAAGCCTAAGTTTTCTAAAAACTTCCGAAAACACACTTTTGATCAAAAACCCAACCAAACCACCTCCGAATGACCTGAAATTTTACACACACATCCCACATCACATAACGAAGCTACAACAACTCTCGGAATTCCATTCCGACCCTCGGATCAAATCTCACCTATCAACCGGAATTCGCTAAAATACTAACTTCGCCAATTCAAGCCTAATTCTACACCGGACCTCCAAAACCACTCCCGATCACACTCCTAAGTCATAAATCACCCAACAAAGCTAACCAAATCATAAAAATTCCGATCCGAACTCATATACAAATAAGTCAACTCTTGGTCAAACCTTTCAACTGAGACTGTTCTTTCAAATTCATTCCAAATTTTCCTGAAAACCAAAACCAATGATCTACATCAGTCATAATTCATTACACGGGGCAAGTCATGCCCGAGAACTGGCGATCAAAGTGCAAAAGCTCAAAACGACCGGTCGGGTCGTTACATCCTCCCCCACTTAAACACACGTTCGTCCTCGAACGTACTCAGAGTTGTTCTAAAAGCCAACCAATAGCTGAATAACTTTACCATGCATATACCCGGGGGTGATCCCACGTCACCCTATCTTACATAGGTTCGATAACACAACATCACTGGAGTTTCACAATCCATCCTAGTCCATAAAACATAGAATCACATTTCTGCTTCTGAAATCCTCAATGCGATCAGAATCTCACATTTATACTGTGAACAAGTCCAAACAAGCTGTAACAGACCATATCCGCTATCTCAGGCACAATCACATGATATACCACATAACTCAAGCACTCGCAACGATAACTTATAATCACAGCAGTTGCACCTAACAACCGAATACCGATAGAAAACCTCTAACAACTAAAATCTCCTTCCAACACTTCCACATACTGCCAATGATAAAGTTAACACGCAATAAATTATAACCATTTCAGATCAACCATCCATAAGGCTACTTCTCCTTTGGCAAGGACCATAGTAAATTTGTGAGCTGAACCTCGATATTTACCCATCAAACAAGCTGAAATCGAATCCGTTTTATTCATTAATGATCCCAACGATCTCCTCTAGTCCAACACACCACTCTGGCGACACGACATGTCAATAGAGGCCTAAGCCATAACTAGCATAATACGCGCACCAATAAGCAACGATCTGAACATGTTCAAATCATGGAAATGACTCAAATGAAAGAGCTGTAACTCAAGCTCACCAGTACCACCACAACACAAGGCTGAGAGCCCGTCTCACATCATAGAATAGAACACACGAATCGAACCCGCAAGATCATATCTCCACATAGCTACGCTGCAATGCGCGGTCCTATCTAAACACTGCTCCCCATGGGACACCTCAAGTCACTATGCTCGAAATTGACAACTACGCACAATCTGATGTCTGGAACCAAAGCAAATCGTTACACCCACGGTGAATCAAGTAACATATACCACGCAAACCCGATACGACATAACCGATACGCCATCCACCGGGCCACACCCAATTACTCTTCCTGCTCGACTTCCACTAAGAACCCCAATAGAACCGCACCATATGTGCCCATAACCAACAAATCCTAACGTCTCGCAACACAGGAAGGCCACTCATAGATCCCCCAGATTACTAACAAGCTCAAAAACGATCGAATCAACCTGTCCCTCAGCAATAAAGTTCAGGGCCAACCGAGCCGACTCAAGCTAGAACACACATCCACACTGGCCTGCCAACGAACCCCTTACCAAGGAAGCCTAAAGCTGCTCCTTCCACTACTATAACTCCTGTCGGAGCCATACGATATGGTGCCCGGCACCAAATCAATACCAAAATCCACAACCTCGCTCGGCGACCTGCCCGGCCACAAGAAACGCATTCGAAAGGTCCCTCAACACCGGAACTGAATCAATGGTAGAAACCTCTGCACTGACATCCATCATGAAGGCCCAATCAAGAAAAACAATCCTTCCCGGCCGTCCGCTGGTTCTTCGAAACATAAACCACTCTACTAGAACATACGCTGACGCACCTCACCACTCAATCCGTGGCATTCCGGCATAGCCCATACCGCAATAGTCCTGAATAACCCAACACGGAGACAACCAGTCTAAACCCCAACATCACATTCGAATCTAACATACCACATCATAGCCTGAATATGAGAACTTCCGTCTCCACATCCACACAGCACATGAATCACCATATCCGATCCCAATTTCGCCGTCCGAACACATGCCACACCTTTAATACCCAATCATTCCACGATAGATACTCTAAAATTTCCCTGTGCCACCAAGCAAGCCCGAATATCACCATTCGACCCAACAAGAAAGTGTCGCAATACTACCGAAGTATCATCAGTTTAATCACATTACTCTTTTTCTGAAACATATACTCTCGTCAAATCCTATCCAATTAGCAGTACCATTTCCTTGATTATCTGAGGCCACCCGTTGCCTAAGAGTTTTATGAACTTCTTTTCAGAACTGAACTGTAACTCATCCAGCCAAGAACTTCCATTGATCCCATCTAGAAGAATAATCATTACACATCCCATGCCTCTCACATTCGTAGAAAATACACCCCTCCAACCACGGTAGAAATCAATAAGAACTCTCTCAATTTCGTTTGCATAAATTAAACTGTCGGGACTGAATACTTCTAAAGACCAAGCTAAGCAAACCATCAAAACCAACGAGCATTGCCGCAAAATACTTATAAGAACTCGTTACCTCGAACACACATAAGGAACAAATCATATCTTTACCATATCGGTCCGGTCTGCTACCAAGTTACCCCATCTAAAGCTCCTTCTGATTCATCTTCAACTTGATATTTCCTTTTTGCTGTAGCACCACAATTCCTCAACTCAGACTTACCACACGGAACCAAGAATAGAGCCACACTGTCTAAGGCTCATAAGTCGCTGAATACTTTCTTAAACATTCCCAAAAGTACCACATTCCAAAATACTTTACTCTGAAGAACTTCCTGCGAATCTAAATCCGTTATCTTTATCTTCCTGGTACTAATACATCGAATCCCATAATTAACATGGAAATATCACAAGTCTTGAGCTCTTCCAATGAAAACTTGGTTTCTAACCACATATACGACTTTGAGATACCCAATTGCTACATGAAGCATCTTGAACACATTAGAGCCATTTTCGAGAGTCATTCGCTCTATTCATACTGCACTTAACCCGATCAACAGAACCGAACAACCAGCGCCTCATTGGAACTTCTGACACTGCAGCACATAACCTTTCCTTAGTCAAAATTTCCTTTACTCGAGCCATCCTCGGGCTCAATATCCGCAACCAGAACTGATTCACCACACGCCTCAAATCGGAACCAACATAGCACATAACTGAGCAATCAGCTAATCAATAGCAAATTCCCCCACTTGGCTCGAAGCCATAGATCAGAATACACTCAATAACTCATGACACTTATACTCTATTGATGCCACAATACCATAATGAGATTAAACTCAAATCCTTTGTAAGCTTGTGAAAACACCGATCATCTAGTACTGTAAATCTTCTGCAAATCTCGCATTCATCCCCGCAACAGTTAAGCCCACTCCCTTAAGCGACCCGAAATTTCAATTTCAACACGTACTTTTCAATCACACATGAGATCTTCTATCATACACATAAGGATCACACCACTTCAGAACACTCCGCAGGAGATAACCCACCTGCTTCGCCTCAATATAACACTTCTGTATACCTTCCACCATTATACACATTACGCCGTCACTTAGTCTTCCTGAGTCTGAACTCATACCGCAACATGAAATTTACTTCACCATCAACTGGGAAACATGAAAAGATTCTTCACACACCCATAATTCGCCGCTTCCAATTCATAGAATACATCTTGCAGTCACAACATACTCGTCACATAGCCATGCGACCGTCACTTCCACTAATAGGGACAATTCTGAACATATAAGTTCAGAGCACTTGCTCACACAATCAGCACCTCGGTGCTCAAGCCATAGGCAATGATCTGGCCTCAAGTCCTCTAGACTGGCCCAACATCAACTCACAGAGATCACTTCTCGCCCCTCGATTGGGGAATAACAAGCCATCAAGGCACATCTGATACTGAGCGCTCATGTGCGCATGCGAACACGTGGAAGGAATTGCAAGAGTTACTTTTCAAGCCGAATCAAGGACGCACGATAAGAATTCAAGAATGTGAAGTTTTCCTAAAGGTTCTGCAGCCTCTCGAGGATAAATACAGACGTCTCCGTACCGATCCGTGAGACTCTACTAAACCTGCTCATGACTCGTGAGACCTATGAAACCTAGGCTCTAATACCAACTTGTCACGACCCAAAGCACGCTCCGGTCGTGATGGTGCCTCTCGTGAAGACAAGGCCAGCCAGACCATTACTGAACACCTCTTTTAAGCAGTTAAAAAGTTCATAAGCAGTCTAAATATGATTTAATTTTATTGATTAGCGGAAGTACAACCCCACACAGCCCTAGTCGGGGTGTCAGAGGTCACGAGCATCTATTAGAGTGTAAATACAACTATAAGGTCTAAAATATGCAAAACAGGAATAATGAACAAAGGAGAGAAAAAGCAGTGCTGCGAACACTGGCAGTCACCTCGCTAAACTCCTATAATTCTGCCTCCGATCTGCCAAAACCCGCTACCGGGTGAATAAATACCTGCATCTGCACACGAGGTGCAGGGAGTAAAGTGAGTACTCCAACTCAGTGAGTAATAAAGGTAAATAACAACTGAGCAGTAAGAAATCACGTAAAGCAACCAACATGCTGTATAGAACCGGTGTAAAATCGTTTGAGAAAAGCAGTGAAGCTGTGAAATCTTTAGAAATATCTTAGCTCAGTTTAAACCTCTTTTGAAAATGACCTTTTCAACAGTTACACAATGATTTCAAAACAGTTAGTGCCGATAAGTACAGAAAATCCGCTCGGGCACAAGTATCACAGTATAGCAGGTAAAAAGACCAGTTATACTCAAAACAGTACCAGCCCCTCGGGCTCACTCTCAGAACACTCTCAGCCCCTCAGGCTCTCTCTCTCTCTCTCTCTCTCAGATCACTCTCAGAATAGTATCATATAGTAACCGCTGCGGCGTGCAACCCGATCCACATATCACCGCGGCGTGCAGCCCGATCCATATATCGCTGCGGCGTGCAGCCCGATCCACATATTTCGTCGACGGTGCTCACTAGGAGTGTGCAGACTCCGGGAGGGGCCCCTCACGGCCCAAGCGCAATATCAAGCCACCTCGTGGCATCATCTCTCGGCACTCGGCCTCACATCACTCGGCACTCGGCCTCACATCACTCAAGCCACCTCGTGGCATACAAATGTATCTCAGGCCCTCGGCCTCATATCACTCAGCATGTCCTCACATATGGCCCTCGGCCTCACTCAGTCCGAAAATCATCACAAGCCCCTCGGGCATTAGTAAAACAGTAGTTCTCAGCCCAAAACATCATTTAGAAATATCATTTAAGTTTAAAATCTGAGTAAAAGTGGCTGAGTTGTAAAAACAATAGATATCAACAGGACTAAGTTCAAGTAATAATTCAAGACGGTGAGGAAATAGTGATAAGCATCCCCGAAGGGTTCAAATAGTTGGCACGAAGCCCAAATATGGCAATTAGCCCAAAACATGATGATAACAAATAAATTTCAGTCAAATACGCGGTAAAATCATCAATCGGGGCGGACCAAGTCACACCCCCAACGGTGCTCTACTCCACGCTTGCTAAACGGCGTGCAAGTCACCTCAACATAGCACTACGATGTGCAATCCGGGGTTTCAAACCCTCAGGATATCATTTACAACCATTACTCACCTCGAACCGGCGAAATCTCTAGCTCGCGACGCCTTTGCCCCTCAAATCGGCCTCCATGTGCGTCGAATCTATCCAAAATCAGAATGAATACGTCACAATATGCTAAGGGAACAAGGCCCAAGCGAAAGTAATCGAAAAATATCAAAAATCTCAAAATTAGCAAAACCCGAGCCCCGGGCCCACTTCTCGAAACTCAGAAATTTTCAAATCAACGGGTTCCTTATCTCGCCACGAGTCCATACATATCAAAAACTCTCAAATCCGACCTCAAATGGCCCTTCAAATCCCAATTTAAAATTTCAAAATCCCAAGCCCTAGTTCTTCCCCTTTTAGCTAAATTTCCATGAATTTCTAGGTTAATTTCACAATATAATCACGTTTTTGGTTCATAAAACTTACCTCCAATCAATCCTCTTCGAATCCCTCTTCAATTTCTCCCAAAGAGCTCTCAAAATACTCAACAATGGAGGAAAAATGACTTAAGCTCGCGGATGAAATATTTATAACCTTCTGCCCAGTTCCAGCAATTCCTTCATCGCGATCGCGACCAAGGTCACGCAATCGCGAAGCATTAAAATCCCAGGCTTCAAAAATGACCTATGCGAATGCGACCAAACAACTGTGAACGCGATGCTTCAACTTCCACAACTACGTGAACGCGTCCCACTCCATGGGAACGTGAAGAACAAACTCGCCTGGACTCCAAAGCCTCCTACGCGAACGCGTCCAAACACCTGCGAACGCGAAGCACAAAGAACTCACCCTCCGCGATCGCGAACCCACTAATGCGAACGTGAAGAACAATAACCTGGCCTGCAAAAATCCTTCTACGCGATCGCGACTTCACCTACGCGATCGCGATGACCAAAAATCCTCTGCACTGCTGCTGCAATTTCTGCAATTATTCCAAGACTCAAAACTTCCCGTTAGCCATCCGAAATCACCACGAGGCCCCCGGGACCTCAATAAAAAGTATCAACACATCCTAAAACCTCATTCAAACTTGTTCCAGTCATCAAAACACCTCAAACAACACCAAAACCATCAATTCACATCGGATTCAAGCCTAAGTTTTCTAAAAACTTCCGAAACACACTTTTGATCAAAATCCCAACCAAACCACCTCCGAATGACCTGAAATTTTACACAGACATCCCAAATCATATAACGAAGCTACAACAACTCTCGGGATTCCATTTCGACCCTCGGATCAAATCTCACCTATCAACCGGAATTCGCCAAAATACTATCTTTGCCAATTCAAGCCTAACTCTACACTGGACCTCCAATACCACTCCCGATCACACTCCTAGGTCATAAATCACCCAACGAAGCTAACCAAATCATAAAAATTCCGATCCGAACTCATATACGAATAAGTCAACTCTTGGTCAAACCTTTCAAATTCAAAGCTTTCAACTGAGACTGTTCTTTCAAATTCATTCCAAATTTTCCTGAAAACCAAAACCAACGATCTACATCAGTCATAATACATTACACGGGGCAAGTCATGCCCGAGAACTGGTGATCAAAGTGCAAAATCTCAAAGCGACCGGTCGGGTCGTTACAGGGGCCCTGGGGACCCCGAGCGTCAATCGGACGAGGCTCGAGCTTAGTTGGAAATGTGGGAAAGGGCTGAAGCTTTAGGCTTCTGTCATAGCCGCACCTGTGGTTGTCCAGCCGCAGGTGCGAGCCCGCAGAAGCGTCTAGGCCATCGTAGATGCGGCCATGGGTGGCCAGCCCAGGAGCCGCAGAAGCGGCCTATCTTCCGCAGAAGCGATTTGCTTCTCGCAGAAGCGGTTTGCTTCTCGCAGAAGCGGCCCAGCCGGCCAGGGGAATTTTCGCAGAAGCGGACTCGTTTCCACAGATGGGGTGAGCGCAGGTGAAGCCCAGGACCGCAGATGCAGAAATCACCAAAGGCAGTGACCTTCATTTATTGCGGGTGTTAGCCATTTTTGGCTCGTTTCCACTTAAAGGTTGGGCGATTTTGCAGCTCTTGAGAGAGGATTCTCACCAAGCTCTTAGAGGTAAGTAATTCCTACTATATGTGAGTTAAATACTTGGATTTTGGGTAGATTAGCATGTAAAGATTAGTGAAAATTATGGGATTAGAGTAAAACCTAGGGTTTTGATAAAAACGTGATTTAACCACGAAATTCGTTATGGAATGAAGTAAAAATCATATATTCTTAATCCTTAGGTTATGGGTAACAACTTCCTTCGAAAATTTCTGGAATCCGGGCACGTGGGCCCGGGGTTGAATTTTAGGAACTTTGCCCTTGGGGTCGGATAATCGCTTTAATAGCTAGGATATGAATTTGTAAACCTATAATGATGGACTTTTACACTATTTGAATAGTTTTGGATTGTGCGGCTCCGGTTTGAGAGTTTGGACGCATTCTTGAGTTGGAAGTAGGCTCGAAACGAGGTAAGTCTCTTTTCTAACCTTGTAGGGAAAAATGTCCCCATAGGTTAATATAAGTAATATATGATTAATTGTGGGGTTTACGTACGCACGAGGTGACGAGAGTCTGTGCATAGCTACTATTCCTGTTATGTTCGGGTAGTTCTAGGATTACATCATGCTTTGTGGCCGCTATTAATTGCTTATATATGCTAATGTTTTGAAAGAAATTGAATTGAAGGAAATGTAAGGACTCACAGGCTTCAAGTGAATTGTATTCATTTTTATAAAAAGGAATTAAAGAAGTGTTTTGTTTGAAATGATGACAATTATGTTGACCGTGTCGCACGTATGATTCGCGAGCGGGGTTATGCTTTTACCGCGTCACATGTATGATTCGCGAGCGGGGAGAATAGATGCATCTATGGTTTGTGCCGTTCGACCCTCGACAGTGCACATTTTACTTTTATGTTGGATCGGGCCGAACGTCCTC
Organism: Nicotiana attenuata; assembly: GCF_001879085.1. NCBI lineage: Eukaryota > Viridiplantae > Streptophyta > Magnoliopsida > Solanales > Solanaceae > Nicotiana > Nicotiana attenuata. The sequence goes on from NW_017670954.1 coordinate 341,181, forward strand.
GGTGGTATTTGTGTGTAATAATAGAACTGAAACCCTTATATTTCGTATGACTTATTGCTGGAAAGGTTACTTATTTTAAATGAGGAAAGTGCTTAGTTTTATTAATTGGGTGAAAGGATTTACAATAACTATTCTTGTTTGAGCCTGTTGTCACACTATGAATTAAATATATCGAACTTCTTATTATTATATTTGTTGGCCCTAGTAAGTGTCGGAGTCGACCCCTCGTCACTACTTCTGCGAGGTTAGGCGAGATACTTACTGGGTACATATTTTTATGTACTCATGCTACACTTCTATAATTGATTGTACAGGCTTTGAGCCAGGTGCATCTGGCCATCAGTCCGGCGCATAGAGTGGTCATTTCAGCTCGAGACTTTCCACTGAGCTGCCCTTTTGAGCCGATCTGCAGCAGCTGGAGTCTCTCTTTTGTCTTTATGTTCCTGTCTATTTCTTTTCCAGACAGTAGGATAGTATGGTTTTGTATATTCTACTAGATTACCCATACACTTGTGACACCAGGCCTTGGCACACGCATTAGTAGAATCATGATGTTTTGGCTTGTCTTCATTATTGAGATTTGCATTTATTTCTTTCATTTAAATATACTTAAGTTTTAAAACTATAAATCTCTTAAACCTATAATGGAAGTTATCACGTACTAATTACATAAGTGAGGATTTACTATTTGATTAGTGTTGGCTTACCTAACAATGGTGATGGGCGCCATCAAGTATGGAATTTGGATCGTGACAATAGGCTTTAGGTTGATGAGGGAAGGTGGGAAGGAGTGTGGCCGCTGAAGAGGCAAATGACGTGAGGGTTTAGGGTTTTAGGGATTTTAGGCTTGGCCAATTGAGATCCTTTTTGTTATATATATAATACTTTCTTTACTTTTACATAAACACTATAAATGAATAAATGTAGTAATAACTGTGGCTAAAAAATACTTACAAAAACAAACAAAAAAATATAAATATATAATTTCCATCAAATAAATAGAAAAATTAATTATTTTCATGAAAAATAATATTCTGAAATATATTTGTCATGTATAATATAGTCGAAAACACATAAAAAAATATCATATATAATTACAATACTTAGCAACAAAAATTGGGTCTGCAATTTTAGGGTTGAATTATGATTCTTAGTTTCATCATATGCTCCTATTCAAACTATATTAAATTTTAATTTAGGATACTTATTAAGTTATTAATTGTAATAGAACATAGCGTTAATAACTTAATTTTTATGCTTATTTGAATTGAATATAGTTAGTGATCAATATAATTAGATAAAAGCACATAGTTCTTTTTAGATATACAACTAGATATTTGTGATGACTTATTTTGAAAGTAAATTCTGTGTCCCGAGGCCTTAAAATCTCCTTTTTGTCTCACCTCGATTTACGTGCGCAGTCTGGGCGCGTATCCGAAAAGCCATTATGTGAAAAATCTGTGAAAAATGATAAAGCTTGCTTTCAAAATAAATTTAAAGTTGACTTCGGTCAATATTTTGGGTAAACGGACCCGGACCCATGATGTGACAATCCCGGAGGGTCCGTAGGAAAATATGGGACTTGAGCGTATGCCCGGAATTGCATTTCGAGGTCCCAAGCCCGAGAAATGAATTTTTGAAAAAAATTATTTTCTGGAAAAGATAAAGAGTTTTTGGGAAATAAAAGATGGTGAAATTGATGGTATCAGGCCCGTATTTTGGTTCCGGAGCCCGATACAAGTTTGAGATAATAATTTAGTTGAATCTGTGAAGTTTGGTAAGAATCGGAGTCTGTTTAATATAAATCGGACCTTATATGAGAAAAATTGGAAATTTTGATGTTCTTAAGTGATTTCATGAATTTGAGGCTTAATTCATAGTGGTTGATGTTATTTTGATGATTTGATCGCACGAGCAAGTCCGTATAATATTTTTGGACTTGCGTGCACGCTTGGTTTGGAGCCCCGAGGGCTCGAGTGAGTTTTGGATAGGCCACGGATTGGATTTAGACTTGGAAAAAAATAACTGTTGCAGGTTCAGAGAAGTTGCAGGTCTCTGAACCTGGCTTCGCGGTCCGCAGTGATTTCTCGCGACCGCGGTGGGGCCTCCGCGGCCGCGGTGGGATTTATGCGGTCCGCAGTGAGCAAGGCCAAGCTTTCGCGGCCGCGCTCGATTTTTGTGCGGTCCGCGGTGGAGCTCCGCGGCCGCCGTCCTTTTTATGCGGTCCGCGGTGAGGGACCTTTCAGTTATTTTTCCATTTTCAGAAACCTAAAACATAAGGGGCGATTTTTCAAACACTCTTTCTTCCCCACAACACAAGTAAGTGATTTTAAACTCATTTCTTTCACTTCTTAACTTCTTATTACAAGATTTCATCATTGAATCTAGGGTTTTCATGGTGGAATTGGAAATTTTGGGTAAAACCTACGAATATTGAAATTTGGGGATTTAGACCTCAAATTGAGGTCGGATTCCAAAACTAATTATATATCCGGGCTCGGGGTTGATGGGTAATCGGGTTTTAGTCCGGATTTCGGGTTTGGACCAAGCGGGCCCCGGGTCGATTTTTGACTTTTTGGGGAATCATTTTAAAACCCATTTTTAAGCATTAGAGTTGATTCATTTAGCATTTATTAATAGTATTAACTAAATTGTGGCTAGATACAAGCGAATTGGTGGTGGAAACAAGAGGTAAAGCAGTAGTTGAGGGTTGAATTGTGTTCGTAGCATCGAGGTTAGTGTTTGGTCTAACCTTAGCTTGAGGGATTAGGAGTTGTATCTTAATTTTTATGTGTTAAATGTGGAGTATGACGTATAGGTATGGTGACGAGTATCTATACGTCGATGTCAAGCATGCCCGTGAGTCTCGTATTGTAATTGTTGTGATCCGTTGTGAATTATTCATGCTTAATATGATGATTATCATTGTTGGATCCCTTGCCGGGATGTTGTTGTTGTACTCTGGTTCCCTTGCCGGGATTCTTTTATGATTGCTTTAGAATTGAAATAGGATCGGGTTGCACGCTTGCAACAAGATATATGAAATGGGAGCGGGTGGCACGCCGCCACGGTAATATTTGAAATGGGATCGGGTTGCACGCCTGCAACAAGATATATAAAATGGGAGCGGGTGGCACACCCCCATGGTAATATTTGAAATGGGATCGGGTTGCACGCCTGCAATAAGATATATGAAATGGGAGCGGGTGGCACGCCGCCACGGTAATATTTGAAATGGGATCGGGTTGCACGTCTGCAACAAGATATATGAAATGGGAGCGGGTGGCACGCCGCCACGGTGATATATGAAATGGGATCGGGTGGCACGCCGCCACGATAGGAAATGAAATGGGAGCGGGTTGCACGCCTGCAACAAGAAAGAAAAGAAAGTGAATACTGTGTTTGTTTTTCTTATCCTTGTTGGCAATTGAATTTTGGTTTCTTTACATTCCTCTTTGGGTATTCTGTTGTTATCTGACACTCCCCGCAGCATGCTTTCCCCCTCCCATCTGTAACTGTAAATATCTGCTTTTAGTTTTCCGCTGTATGTGATTTAACTACACAGGTTTAGTTGGTAGTCTGGTCCTAGCCTCGTCACTACTTCGCCGAGGTTAGGCTAGGCACTTACCAGCACATGGGGTCAGTTATGCTGAAACTACACTCTACACTGTGTGCAGATCCCGGTGCTGTAGCTTTTGGACCGCAGTGAGGTTGCTGCTTCCAGTTCATCAGGCGACCCGAGGTAGTCCTGCAGGCGTCCGCGGACCTTGGTGTCTCCTTTTATCATTTCCTTTTCTGTTTTTACTTATTTAGAGACAGATTCATGTATTTCTATTCGGACCCTTATTTGTAGTATTCTTAGACAGTCTGTGAAATTGTGACACCAATTCTGGATAATCTATGTTTATGGATTTGTATCGGTAATGTTTAAATGGTTATATTTTGTTCTTCCACTTGTTAAATTCCGCTGTTTATAAATATTGGTTCTTAATTATTAAGGGATTAAAATGAGAAAAAAAGTAAATAATTCAAATGGTTGGCTTGCCTAGCTTTCACTAGTAGGCGCCATCACGACTCCCGAGGGTGGGAAATCCGGGTCGTGACAAGTTGTTATCTGAGCTCTAGGTTGCTTAGGTCTCACAATTCACGGACAAGCTTAGTAGAGTCAGAGGGATAGGTACGGAGACGTCTGTATTTATCCCCCAGAGGCTACAGAGTTAGGAAAAACTTTACATCTATTCCTTCCTGTCGTGCGATCTGGTTTCTCACTGCTAATTGAACTTCTACTCAGTTCTTTCGCAGATGGCGAGAACACGCGCTTCTTCACTCGCTTATCAGCAGACCGAGCCCCCAGCAGTAGCATCTACGAGGGGTGAAGGGCGAGGCCGAGGCCGTGCTAGGGGCCGAGGCAGCGGCACAGCTCAGCCCAGAGCAGCAGCACCAGTGGCGGAGCCTCAGGTTGAGTTTGACGAGGAGGTTCCGTCCCAGACAGTTCCAGCAGGACCAGCTCAGGTCCCAGAGGGGTTCATTGCTACCCCAGTACTCCAGGACGCTCCGGTCCGTCTAGTGGGCCTCATGGAGAGTGTCACTCGGGGAGGCCTACTTCCGGTAGCACCAGCTGTCTCTCAGGCTGGGGGAGGAGCACAAACTCCCGCTACCCGCACTCCGGAGCAGATGGCTCCCTAATTTCAGACTCCAGCAGCTCAGCCAGTTGGAGCAGTTTAGCCAGGTGTGGTAGCACAGACCAGTGAGGGAGCAGCTATGTCTGCCGATGCTTTGTGGAGATTGGATAGGTTCACCAAGCTGTTCACTACCACTTTTGGTGGTACATCTTCTGAGGATCCCCGGATTATTTAGACAGCTGTCATAAGGTTCTCCGAAACATGGGGATAGTAGAGACCAATGGGGTTGACTTCGCTGCTTTTCGACTGTCTGGATCCGCCAAGACTTGGTGGAGAGATTATTATCTGGCAGACCAGTTGGGTCACCACCTCTGACATGGGATCAGTTTTCTCAGCTATTCTTGGAGAAGTTTCTTCCTGTCACTCAGAGGGAGAGCTATCTGAGGCAGTTTGAGCGTCTCCAGTAAGGTTCTATGACTGTTTCCCAGTACGAGACCAGATTTATTGATTTGGCCCGTCATGCTCTTCTTATACTTCCCACTGAGAGAGAGAGAGTGAGGAGGTTCATTGAGGGACTCATTCAGCCTATTCGACTTCAAATGGCTAAGGAGACGGGGATCGAGATTTCCTTTCAGGAGGCGGCCAATGTGGCCAAGAGGGTTGAGATGGTTCTATCACAGGGGAGCGGTCAGGGGTCTGACAAGAGGCCTCTGGCAGATTCAGTGGTGCCTCATCTAGAGGAAGAGATTCTTTTGGTAGAGGCCATCCTCCCAGGCCAATTCATTCAGCACTTCAGGCTTCTCATAGTGCCCCAGGTGGCTGTGGTTCTCACATGCAGTCTTTTGATCAACAGTCCTATAGTGCATCGCCAGCTCCTATCAGTGCACCTCCGCTTCAGAGTTTTTAGGGTCGTTAGCCCCAGCAGCCGAGGGCTGTTTTACTTGTGGCAACACGAGGCATATTGCTAGATTTTGCCCTAAAGCATCAAGCAGCTCTCAGCATCAGGGTTCCTGTCCCATGGTTCGGTCATCGAGTGTTCCACAGCCCGCTCAGCCAGCTAGAGGTGGAGGTAGAGATGCTAGAGGTGGGGGTAGAGGTCTTAGAGGTGGAGGTCAGGCCGCTAGAGGTGGAGGCCAGCCAGCAGCAGGCCGTCCCAGAGATGTAGTTCAGAGTGGTGGGGCCCAGCCCCGATGTTATGCTCTTCCAGCCAGGCCTGAGGCTGAGGCTTCCGATGCAGTTATCACAGGTACTGTTCTGGTTTGTAGTAGAGATGCTTTAGTTCTATTTGATCCAGGATCTACATACTCTTATGTACCGTATCTGGTCATGCCTAGTGATTCTTTGAGTGCTCCCGTATATGCGTCTACACCGGTGGGTGATTCTATTGTGGTAGATCGTGTCCATCGTTCTTGTATAGTAGTGATTGGGGGTCTTGAGACTCGAGTATATTTGTTACTTTTGGATATGGTTGATTTTGATGTCATATTGGGGATGGACTGGTTATCACCTTACCACGCTATCTTGGACTATCATGCCAAGACTGTGACCTTAGCCTTGCCGGGGTTGTCTCGATTAGAGTGGAGAGGGACTCCTGGTCATTCTACCCGTAGTGTTATCTCATATATGAAGGCTCGACATATGGTCGAGAAGTGGTGTTTGGCCTATTTGGCATATGTTCGTGATTCTAGTGTTGAGGTTCCTCCTATGGATTCTGTGCCTGTGGTACGTGAGTTTCCTGAGGTATTTCCTTCAGACCTGCCGGGTATGCCACCCGACAGGAATATTGACTTCTGCATTGATTTGGCTCCGGGCACTCAGCCCATTTCTATTTCGTCGTATTGTATGGCCCCGCCTGAGTTGAAAGAATTGAAGGAGTAGTTGCAAGACTTGCTTGATAAGGGCTTTATTAGGCCTAGTGTCTCGCCTTGGGGTGCGCCGGTGTTGTTTGTGAAGAAGAAGGACAGATCGATGAGGATGTGTATAGATTACCGACAATTGAACAAGGTCAAAATCAAGAATAAGTACCCATTGCCGGGGATTGATGATTTGTTTGACCAGCTCTAGGGTGCCCAAGTGTTTTCTAAGATCGACTTGAGATCTGGCTACCACCAATTGAGGATTAGGGCATCCGATGTCCCTAAAACAGCTTTCCACACTTGATACGGGCATTATGAGTTCTTGGTGATGTCATTCGGATTGACAAATGCCCTGGGAACTTTCATGGATTTGATGAACCGAGTGTTCAGGCCTTATTTGGATTCCTTCGTGGTCGTCTTCATTGATGATATTTTGATTAATTCCCGCAGCCGGGAGGAGCACGAGCAGCATCTTTGAGTCGTTCTTCAGACTCTGAGAGATAGTCAGTTGTATCCTAAGTTTTCGAAGTGTGAGTTCTGGTTGAGTTCAGTTGCATTCTTGGGTCATGTTTTTTCAGCAGAGGGTATTCAGGTGGATCCGAAGAAAATAGAGGCAGTCAAGAACTGGCCTCGACCCACATAAGCTACAGAGATCCGGAGCTTCTTGGGTTTGGCAGGCTATTACCGTCGGTTTGTGGAGGGGTTTTCATCTATTGCAGCCCCGATGACCAGGTTGACTCAGAAAGGTGCCCAGTTCAAGTGGTCGGACGAGTGCGAGGTGAGCTTTCAGAAGCTCAAGACAGCTTTGACTACGGCGCCAGTGTTGGTTTTGCCCACAGGCTCAGGGCCATATACAGTTTATTGTAACGCATCTCGTATTGGACTTGGTGCAGTATTGATGTAGGATGGCAAGGTCATTGCTTATGCTTCGCGGCAGTTGAAGATTCATGAGAAGAACTATCCAATTCATGATATGGAGTTAGCAGCTATTGTTCATGCGCTGAAGATTTGGAGGCACTATCTGTATGGCGTATCATGTGAGGTGTTCACGGATCACAAGAGTCTACAGTTTTTGTTCAAGCAGAAGGAGCTAAACTTGAGGCAGAGAAGGTGGTTGGAGCTCTTGAAAGACTATGATATCACCTTCTTATATTATCCGGGGAAGGCCAATGTGGTGGTCGATGCTTTGAGTAGGAAGTCAGCCAGTATCGGCAGTCTTGCGTATATTCCGGTCTGTGAGAGACCGCTTGCTTTGGATGTTCAGGATTTGGCTAATCAGTTTGTGAGGTTGGATGTCTCTGAGCCCAGCCGTGTGTTAGCTTGCACAGTCGCTCGTTCTTCATTATTTGAGCGCATCCGAGATCGGCAGTATGATGATCCTCATTTGTGTGTTCTTAGGGACACAGTGCGGCACGGAGGTGCCAAGCAGGTTATAGTTGGAGATGATGGAGTTTTGAGGCTGTAGGGTCGATTTTGTGTGCCTAATATGGATGGACTTCGAGAGTTGATTTTAGAGGAGGCCCATAGTTCCTGGTACTCTATTCATTCGGGCGCCGCTAAGATGTATCAGGATTTGCAGCACCATTATTGGGGGAGGAGGATGAAGAAGGATATTGTTGCACATGTGGCTCGGTGTTTGAATTGTTAGCAGGTAAAGTACGAGCATCAGAGACCTGGGGGGTTTGTTCCAGAAGATTGAGATTCCTGAGTGGAAGTGGGAGCGTATCACTATGGACTTTGTTGTTGGACTCCCACAGACTCATAGGAAGTTCGACGCAGTATGGGTTATTGTTGATAGGCTGACCAAGTCAGCACATTTCATTCCTGTAGCAGTCTCCTATTCTTCTGAGAGGTTAGCTGAGATCTATATCCGGGAGATTGTTCGTCTTCATGGTGTGCCCGTGTCTATCATCTCTGACCGAGGTACGCAGTTTACCTCACATTTTTGGAGGGTAGTTCAGCGTGAGTTGGGCACGCGGGTCGAGCTGAGCACATCATTTCATCCTCAAACGGACGGGCAGTCCGAGCATACTATTCAGATTTTGGAGGATATGCTCCGAGCTTGTGTTATTGACTTTGGAGGCTCGTGGGATCAGTTTTTGCCTTTAGCGAAGTTTGCCTACAATAACACGAGCATTCAAATGGCTCCTTATGAGGCTTTATATGGTAGGCGATGTCGGTCTCCGATTGGATAGTTTGAGCCGGGAGAGGCTCGATTGAATTTTTTGAGAAAATAGTTTGAAATTCTGAAAGTAATAAAATAAACAAGTAAAGGGAGGGGGGGGGGGGGGTCCTAGGCTTACAAATAATATAGATCACCCCACGCAACACCCGGTAATCACTCCTCAAAGAGGGGCTACACGAGATGTTATCGCGTGGTCATCATATCCATATCTACCCTTTCCCACCCCGTTAAGGTATTAAAGCGCAGAGTGGTTTCGTTACTTATTGCATGCTATTACCCGCCCCCAATCCTATCAGTCCCGGAGGTACTTGGGACTACTAATCCTAAAAGGGAAGGGGTATGAGGTTTTATAGTTTTAAAAGGACAAAATTCTAAGGCGACAATCAAAACATATATAGCAAGTGTTGGGAAATCACATAAACAGATAGAAAGGCTCAAATAGATCAAGGATCTCAAACGGGCCAATGAACCTAGGGCTAAGCTTGCCCTTCTTCCCAAACCTCATCACGCCCTTCATAGGTGACACTCGGAGCAATACCCACTCACCAACCATAAATGCCACATCTCGAGGTGAAAAGAAAAGGAGACTTTAAGGCCTCGGGACATAGAATTTACTTTCAAAACAAGTGATGACCTTTTGGGTCATCACATTCTCCACCTCTAAAACAACCGTTCGTCCTCGAACAGACATAAGAAGGAAGTACCTGAGTCGGAGAAAAGATGGGGATAACGGCTCCGCATATCGGACTCGGGCTCCCAGATCGATGCCTCAGCAGGCTGACCTCTCCACTGACACGAATAGAAGGGAAACTCTTCGATCTCAACTGACGAACCTGCCGGTCTAGAATAGCTACTGGCTCCTCCTCATAGGATAAGTCCTTGTCCAACTGGATAGTGCTGAAGTCTAACACGTGGGATGGATCGCCGTGATACTGCCGGAGCATGGACACATGAAACACTGGATGCACAGCTGATAAACTCGGCGGCAACGTAAGTCTGTAAGCCACCTCTCCCACCCGATCAAGAATCTCAAACGGGCCAATGAATGAAGGGCTAAGCTTACCCGTCTTACCAAATCTCATCACGCCCTTCATATGCGACACCCGAAGCAACACCCGCTCGCCGACCATGAATGCCATATTACGAACCTTACGTGCGGCATAACACTTTTTCCTGGATTGAGATGTACGAAGCCTATCCTGAATGATACTGACCTTGTCCAAGGCATCCTGTACTAGATCCGTACCCACCAGGTGGCTTATAGACTTGCTTTGCCGCCGAGCTTATCAGTCGTGCATCCAGTGTTTCATGTGTCCATGCTTCGGAGGTATCACGGCGATCCAGCCCACGTGTTAGATTTTAGCACTATCCAGTTGGACAAGGATTTGTCTTATGAGGAGGAGCCGGTAGCTATTCTAGACCGGCAGGTTCGTCAGTTGAGATCCAAGAGTTTCCCTTTTGTTCGTATTCAGTGGAGAGGTCAGCCTCCTGAGGCATCGACCTGGGAGTCCGAGTCTGGTATGCGGAGTCGTTATCCTCATCTTTTTCCCGACTCAGGTACTTCTTTCTTCTGTCCGTTCGAGGACGAACGGTCGTTTTAGAGGTGGAGAATGTGACGACCCAAAGGGTCATCACCTGTTTCCCTACCCATTTTGTATTTCCGAGGCCTTGAAAACCTCATTTAGGGTTGCCTCGGTTTGCGTGCGCAGTCCGAGCGCATAGCCGGAAAGCTTAATATGAATTATGTGAGAAAAATGCTAATTTTTGTTATTAAAATGAATAAATTTGACTTCGGTCAACATTTTGGGTAAACGGACCCGGACCCGTGATTTGACGGTCCCGGAGGGTCCGTAGGAAAATATGGGACTTGGGCGTATGCCCGGAATCGAATTCCGAGGTCCCAAGCCCGAGAAATGAATTTTTGTGTGAAATTGTTTTCTGAAAATATTTAAGGAAATTGGAAATGAAAACTGATTGGAAAGTGATGGTATCGGGCCCGTATTTTGGTTCCGGCGCCCAGTACAGGTCTTATATATGGTTTAAGCACTTTATTTAAAGTTTGGTTGAAAACGGACGTCGTTTGACGAGTTTTGGACTTAAAATGGAAAGTTTGATGTTTTATGAAATTTGGAAGAAAATCATGGATTTTGAGGCTTAATTTGATGTTTATAATGTTATATTAGCGATTTGATCGCACGAATAAGTCCGTAGGATGTTTTTGAGGTTGTGTGTATGTTTGGTTTGGAGCCCCGAGGGCTCGGGTGAATTTTGGATAGGTCGTGAGTGCATTTTTTTCAACCTTTGTGAAAATCTGGCATTTCAGTTCTGGTATCTTCGCATTTGCGAAGAAGTTCTCACAAATGCGAGCTCTCAAATGTGAGCCTTTGATCGCAAATGCGAGAAGGGGGAATCCTGCATTGGGTCGCAAATGCGACCATCTGGTTCGCAAATGCGATGTGGAGCCAGTCGCAAATGCGACATAGAGGCTCGCAAATGTGAAGTCTGCTGTTTCGCAAATGCGACATAGTTGTCGCAAATGCGATGCTCTTATTTTTGCCCAGTGTTCGCAAATGCGAACATGACTTCGCAAATCCCATACTAGGTCGGGGTTCGCAATTGCGAACGCAAATCCCATATCTGCAACCTGCATATTTTACACTTAGCCGAATTTTGAACCATTTTCAACATTCTTTCAACACACAAACTTCTTGGGGCGATTTTTCAAGAACAAGTTCTCTTCCAAATCAATTGTAAGTTGATTTTTACTCATTTCTTTCAATCATTAGCATCATTTAACATGTTTTCAACTTAAAATCAAAGATTTTCATGGGAGAAACTGGGGGTTTTGGGTAGAACCTAGGTTTTTCTAAAATTGGGGATTTGGACCTCAATTTGAGGTTCGATTTCAAAACAAATCATATATTTGGGTTCGTGGGGGAATGGGTAGCTGGGTTTTGGTTCGAACCTCGGGTTTTGACCACGTGGCCCCGAGGGCGATTTTGGAAATTTTGGGAAAAACTTTGGGAAATTCATTTTTATGCATTCAAATTGATTCATTTAGCGTTTATTGATGTAATTAAGTAACTTGTGACTAGCGAGCGGATTGGTGGTGGAATCGAGGAGAAAAGCTATAATTGAGACTCGAGTTGAATTCAAAGCATCGAGGTAAGTGTTCGGTCTAACCTTAGCTTGAGGGATTAGGAGTTGAGTCCTATTTGCTATGTGGTAATTGTCGAGTACGACGTATAGGCAAGGTGACGAGTATCTATACGTTGGTGTCAAGCATGACCGGGAGTCCTATATTGTGATTTTCATGACTTCGTTGTATTATTCATGCCTTGGTGAGTATTTCTATTTGTTGTGCAAAGTTGTGGAAAGAATCGTGACTTATGGATATTGAGGAGCGTTGGCTCCAGTCGTAGAACGCATTGCGAAAGTATAAGTGATAGTGGAACCTCTAGAGCATTGGCTCGAGTTGTGAAGTGAATTGTGAAGTAAAAGTGAGAAGAGAAAAGATCATTATGCTGTCCCTTGGCGGGCTATTGTCGAGTTGTGGTTCCCTTGTATTGTGTTCTTAATTGATATTACGGATGCTTAGTTTAATGATTCCTTGTGTTGAGTAAGGACTAAAGTTATAGCTGAGGTAGTTAGGTGTTGTAATAGGTTTGGTTATAGCTGAGGTGGTTAGGTGTAGTAACAAGTTTGATTATAGTTGTGGTAGTTAGATGTTGTAATAGGATTAATAATAGTTGTGGTAGTTAGATGTTGTAACAGGATTAATTATAGTTGTGGCAGTTAGATGTTGTAACAGGATCGGTTATAGTTGTGGTAGTTAGATGTTGGGACAAGTGTGGTTATAGATGTTTCTCTGTTGCCGGGACGTAATTACTCATGCTATCGAATCCCTTGTCGGGATAGTGTGGACCTTATTGATCCCTTGTCGGGGCTCTCGTTATAATTGTAAATATTATATATGAATCGGGTTGCATGCCGCAACAATATTATATATGGATCGGGCTGCACGCCGCAATAATATTATATATGGATCGGGCTGCACGCCGCAATAATATTATATATGGATCGGGTTGCACGCCGCAACAATATTATATATGGATCGGGTTGCACGCCGCAATAATATTATATATGGATCGGGTTGCACGCCGCAACAATATTATATAAGGATCGGGTTGCACGCCGCAACAGTGTTATATATGGATCGGGTTGCACGCCGCAACGAAGATATAATGAAATGGGAGCGGGTGGTACGCCTACCACGAGATATAATAAAATGGGAGCGGGTGGCACGCCTGGCACGAGATACAGGAAATGGGAGCGGGTTGCACGCCTGCAACAAGATGTGAAAGGAAAGTGAATTCTACCTTTGTTTTCTTTATTCTTGGTAGTGGTTGGGTTTTGTTTAATTTATAGTTCTCTTGATATTCTGTTTTTACCTGTTATTCCCCGGAGCATGTTTCCCCCTCCCACCTCTACTTGTTTATTCCTGCTTTGCTTTTTGTTGTATATCATATCACTGTACAGGTTTATTTGGTGGTCTGGTCCTAGCCTCGTCACTACCTCGCCGGGGTTAGGCCAGACACTTACCAGCACATGGGGTCGGTTGTGCTGATGCTACACTCTGTGCTCTTTTGCACAGATCCAGGTACCGGAGCAGCATACGGTGCGCAGTAGTAGCACGAGAGTTAGCCTTCAGTCCAGCGAGACACCGAGTTAGCCTTGCAGGCGTCCGCAGGCCCGACGTCTCTTCTATCTTTTATTTTAGTCTGTTATCTCATGTATTTCGAGACAAACAGTTATATTTTCTTTCAAACGGTTGTATTTATCACTCTTAGTAGTTCGTGAGTATGTGACACCAGTTCTTGGGTAGAGGTTTATGTTGAGTTTTCCGCATTGTTGTTCAGATTCTTTAATTTAAGACTTCCGCTTATTTACTTTATTCCGTTGTTTTTATGATATTACCGATAATTGTTAAAAGAAGTAAATTGGTTAATGCTAAAGGTAGTTGAGGGTTGGCTTGCCTAGCTCTCATCAATAGGCGCCATCATGTCTCCCGAGGGTGGGAAATTCGAGTCGTGACACACACCCAGCATCATACTTTCCCTCTCCCATCTGTAACTGTAAATATCTACTTTTAGTTTTGCGCTGTATGTGATTTAACTACACACGTTTAGTTGGTAGTCTGGTCCTAGCCTCGTCACTACTTCGCCGAGGTTAGGCTAGGCACTTACTAGCACATGAGGTCGGTTATGCTGATACTACACTCTGCACTGTGTGCAGATCCCGGTGCTGTAGCTATTGGACCGCAGTGAGGTTGCTGCTTCCAGTTCATCAGGCGACCCGAGGTAGTCCTGCAGGCGTCCGCGGACCTTGGCGTCTCCTTCTATCATTTCCTTTTCCGTTTTTACTTATTCAAAGACAGATTTATATATTTCTATTCAGACCCTTTTTGGTAGTATTCTTAGACAGTCTGTGAAACTGTGACACCAATTCTGGGTAGTCTATGTTTAAGGATTTGTATCGGTAATGTTTAAATGGTTTTATTTTGTTCTTCCGCTTGTTAAATTCCGCTGTTTATAAATGTTGGTTCTTAATTGTTAAGGGATTAAAACGAGAAAAAAAGTAAATAATACAAATGGTTGGCTTGCCTAGCTTTCACTAGTAGGCGCCATCACGACTCCCCAGGGTGGGAAATCCGGGTCGTGAAAATATTTAAATTTAAGTAAATAATTATTAATTTATTTAAATTTTATCGAAGCTTACAAGTAATATTTAATTTAAATAAATTATGATATAAAGCTAACTTTTTTATACACTCTTATATCAATCATATTAAGCTTTTAATAATTTTTTGAAATAAAACATAGTAGTATCAGAATTAGTAAAGAATTGAAAATACATAATAATATTCACATAAGAGACAACACCACGTCTAATATAACTTTTTATTGTCATATATATATTCTCTAGACTGATTTTTGTTATGGACTTAAATATCAATCATATTAAGTTCTTAATTCTTATTGTAAATGTAAATATATTCTATATTCGGTATAATTGAAAAAACAAATATTTAAATTTTAAGATGAATATTGTTATATTGTTAGTAAGAAGATTTCATAGCTATATGTTAGCACTAAAATTAGCGATGAATTTTATTTTTCTTAGAAAATTCATAATTATTTTAGTTTTTTCCCCCGTTTTAGTGACAAAATATTAAGTCTACCATTTTTTCATGGACAATTAGTTACATGATGTCATCAACTACTAAAAGTATTTTATTTTCTTTTTTGCAATGTTTGTATATTTCGTATATGTATTTGGAGCCTTTGGTCATTGTTGTAACGACCCGACCGGTCGTTTTGAGCCCTAGCGCGTCGTTCAGCAGTTTGAGGCCATGAGCAACTTCATTTCAGGTATTATGACTTGTACGCGCAGTCGGAATTGAATTTCGGGAAGTCCAGAGTTGATTTTGGAAAGAGAATTCTCATTTTGGAAGCTTAAAGTTGAAAGAATGAACTAGGATTGAAATTTTGAGTAAACGACCTCGGAATCGGGATTTGAAGGTTCCAGCAGGTTCGTATGATGATTTCGGACTTGGGCGTATGCCCGGATTGGGTTTAGGATAACCCGGGAGTGTTTTGGCGCCTATTGTGGAAGTTGGCATTTTAGAAGAAATTTCATAAGTTTGGTTTGAAGTGCACTTCAGTGTTATCAATGTCCATTTGGGATTCCGAGACTGTGAATAGTTCCGTATGGTGATTTTGGAGTTGGGGGCGCGATCGGAAGTGAATTCGGAGACTCGTAGGTCATTTTGGAACCATTTGGCTAAAGATAGAAATTTGAAGGTTTTTGAGAAGTTTGACCGGAAGTGGACTTTTTGATATCGGGGTCGGAATCCGATTCCGGAAGTTGGAATAGGTTCGTAATGTCAAATATGACTTGTGCGCAAAATTTGAGGTCAATCGGACATGATTTGATAGGTTTAAACATCGGAAATAGAAGTTGGAAATTTCAAGGTTCATAAAGCTTGGATTGGAGGTCGAATGATGATTTTAGCGTTGTTTGATGTGATTTGAGGCCTCGAGCAAGTCCGTAATGTGTTTTGGGACTGGTTGGTATGATTGGTTGGGGTCCCGGGGGCCTCGGGTGGATTCCGGGTGTTTAACGGATCGAAAATGGAATTTTGGAAGGCTGAAGTTGCTGGTTGCTGGTATTTCCGCTTCTGCGGAATTGGGACCGCAGAAGCGGCCCCGCAGAAGCGAGGAAGGAACCGCAGAAGCGGTTGGGAGTGAAGGGAGCAGGGACCGCTTATGCGGTCAGGAATCCGCAGAAGCGGTGGGCTTATCGCAGAAGCGGATTGGGGCGGCTAGGCTGGGACCGCAGATGCGGTCATTTTTCCGCAGAAGCGGGACCGCACCTGCGGTGGAGGAGTCGCAGAAGCGAAAAGACCTGGAGGCAGAAGGCTATTTTAAAGTCGGGGATTGGCCATTTCTCTCATATATTTTTTGGCTTAGGGGCGATTCTTGGAAGATTCAAGAGAGGAATTCATTCATCAATGATAAGGTAAGCTAATACCACCTATTATGAGTTAAATACATTGATTATGTATAGATATTAGCATGTAAATGGGTAGAAAATTGAGGGTTAGAGGAAGACCTAGAAAATTAGTGTTCTTGAATTTTGACCACGATTTTGAGTATGGAATTAAGAGAAAATCATATATTTGAGTTCGTGAGTTCATGGGTAAACTTCATCTTCGAGAAATTTCGGATTCCGGGCATGTGGGCCCAAGGGCATTTTTGTCAACTTTTCGATCGGGGTTAGGAAATGTTACAAATCGGATTATAATGAGTACCTTAGCATATATTAATGGATTTACGTAATGATTGGCTAGTTTTGGAGCGTTGTGCATCAATTGGAGTCCCCGGAAGGGCGTGGATTGCCGGTTATGGATCTTCGGAGCGAGGTGAGTCTCTTTTCTAACCTTGTAAGAGGGAATTGTCCCCATAGGTAAAATAATTGATTATGTGCTCCTATTTGCGGGGGCTACGTACGCACGAGGTGACGAGAGTCCGTGCGTAGCTACTATTATGCTATTGTCCGGGTAGTTAGGGCCCAAAAGCATGTTATGCTCAAATTATTTATGAACCCATTGATCGCTTGAATTGCTTAAATCACCTTGGATTAGTAAATGAATTTAATAAGGAATTAAACGTCATTTTTCCTGAATTTATAAAAGAGAAATTATTTTATTTGGATAAATATCCCCCGTTAAGTTCTTAATTGACTGATTGAGCATGTATCTCTATGTGTACCTGTGTCGCATGCATGATTCGCGAGCAGGGTATGTGTTTATTTATGGAACGGGCCGAACGCCTCGGCAGATTAAATAGATGCATCTATGGTTCGTGTCGTTCGACCCTCGGCAGTGCACAATTTACAGTTCTGTTGGAGCGGGCCGTCAACCTCGGCATGATTTGCGCGTGATATATATATATATATATATATATATATATATATATATATTGTTTTTCCTGAAAATTTTTAAATGTGGGTATTGCCTTTCATGGCTTGGTATAAATTGATAAAATAATGAAACGAAAATCCTTTATTACTTGTGGAAGGTGTTTACCTGTTTTCTCGCTTTGTGAGTTAGAACTTCTATATAAAATCCCTGATTTCCTCGCACATTTAGTATATTATTATTGGACCACTAGTAAGTGTCAAAGTTGACCATCTCGTCTCTACTTCTTCGAGATTAGACGGGATACTTGCTGAGTACACGTTGATTACGTACTCATACTATACTTCTGTGCATTTTTGTTGCACTGGTTTAAGTAACTCCAGTGGCCTACTGGGCGTAGCAGTGCGGATGATTCTGGGACTAGGTGAGCTGCATTATTTGAGTCGACCCGCAGCTAGTGCAGTTCCTTTCAGTTTATGGTATTTAATTCCTGTCCACTGTATTTCGGACAGATATTGTATTTTATTTCCTTATCAGTAGATGGTCATGCACTTGTGACACCGGGTTCTGGGACGATTTTTTTCAGAGATGTGTACTAGTAGTTATTACTTAATTCGAATTGAAGTAGAAATTGTTTTAAATTATGAAAAATGGAAGGAAGAATTCTAGATTTTCAAAGGTATTAAAAGAGAATTTAATTGATAACTTAGTTGGCTTGCCTGACAGTAGTGTCCGGCGCCATCACGACCCATAGTGGATTTTGGGTCGTGACAACATGGTATCAGAGCACTAGGTTCCTAGGGTCTCACGAGTCATGAGCAAGTCTAGTAGACGTCTGTATTTATCCTCAGGAGGCCGCAGGACTGTTAGGAGTACTTCCCTTCTTGATTCCTTGTCGTGCGATTTGACTTCACGTGAGGCTTATGCCTTTGTTTCTTTCTTACTCAATCTTATGCGACGCGAAGCGCTTGATGTAAATCGAAAATTGAAGAACCGTAATGGTACTACAGATATTATACAGGATGTTTCTCCCGGTATAGATGATCAGATTATTGTCGTCGCCTTCTGGAAGAATATTTTATTGTTTCAGCCCAGTAGCGGTATTTTTGAGGGCTTTGAGGCTAGGCACAAGGTGCTGCGATGCTTATGAATGACTATTCTGCAGTAATAATATGATGGTAGGGTGTTGCCCACGTGTCAGGGCAGTTAATGATTTCAAGGGAGGTTTACTCAGTACATATCAAGAGATTCGATATTTTACCCCGGGCAGGGGGAAAGGCAATCGAACTAAGGAGGGTCATATGTGGACTGGTGGAAGTAATGAGACTTGGTATTTGCAAGCGTAGTGGACCTTTCTTCTATGATGGGGTGTCGTTGTCCTAATTGAACGTACTAAGTTTGTTGGTGTTATAATCTGCTACAATTCGCCTTTGGGGCAAGATATTGTGAAATAGTATTGGAGATACAACTGTCAGATATCGCAGGATGCGGAGGTTCAGGATTGAATCAGTATTTCTAATGTTGATGGTTCGATAAAGATGACCTTCGGAAAGGTTTAAAGTTAGCAGTAATTGTGGGTTCAAGTGCCACGAAGATAGATTTTTATTTAAGACAGCCACTGAATGTCAAAGGACGAGGAAGGACATGTGGGAAGTGTCAGGCGGAATTCTAATTGCTAAACAGCCAGGCTTAGGAAGTGCAGGCCGAGTAGCCGATTTAGGGGATGAGTTCCGCCAAAGTGGGAGAGTGGCGGAGTTGCATATGGGCTTTGCAGTGGGATGACCACATACCTTAAGGAGAATTTGGAATGGTTTGGGATTTTAGTGGTTGGCGACTGAAGCCTACGGAATTAATTAGAAGTATGGGCCGTCATGCAGCAGGAGATTTAATATAACGGAGAGGAGCCGCTTAAATGAAGAACGGATGTGGCATGATTTTGAATTGGAAGGATGTTGCCGCACATTTAAATGATGTCCAAGGGGGTAAATGGACATGTGCAGCTGGAGAGGGAGCTCAGACTCAGGATGGGTTATTAATGTCGTAGTGATTGTACTCCGTGTAGAAGCACTGGAAGATGTCGGGAGTCATTTCTACAGGTAGTTCATCTCGGTGAGCAAGATAGCGATCGCGTGGTTGGCGAACTTCTGCGAAGAATTCTATTGGTTATACAGCGAAGGGATCGGTCATGCGAACGTTGTTGATGATTCTGGGTATAAAACGGGGGTTTCTATAGTAAGATATCGAGCATGTCGGCAGTTGGTTGCGCAAGATCATGTCAATAGGGGATTAAGAATCCTGGTAAATTCCAGAGTCGTGTGGTAGTGGCTTCGAGCTAAGTGGGAGAGTCCACCGCCTATGATGGGGTATTCATGTGCTAGAAGATTTATGAATTGATTAAATTCGGGACCAAGTCAGAGCGGTAGCTCTCAGTAACGGCTCTATTGGATTCGAAAAAAGGTAAAGGATGGTGCCTAATGATTTCGAGCCTATCAGTACGGTTTGGAATGAAGCTTGATAGCAGCCTATGAGAAGAGGCACAGAGTGTTCTATGATATTTTGACTTGCAGTGTAGAACTTGAGAGGAAAATGAGAAGAGGTTTCGGATTCGTAATAGGATTAGCAGAATGGTCATGTCAGTTGAGGGTGCGAATATGCACGCAAGGAAGGTATGAATTGGTTCGTGGGATTTGAGACAACATGGTCTCGTGATTCAAGGTCACTCGGGATTAGTGCGGATGGAGTATGATATGTGACGGATGGAGTTAGTAGTATTTCTAAGGCAAGCAAGGATAAATTGGAAGAAGGTAGAATGATTAGCCATAGTCGAATTGGCATATTGGGGCCAGCGATCAGTTCATTCAGCGTGATCAAGTTGTGTGTATGATTTGTGGCGGTACGTGTGAGGCTTGTCGGCCGCCGTAATTGATGTTATTCAGAAGCATTATTCTGTTATGGCTTGTTAAGTGGAAGCGAATTCCGGAAGGGCTATGGTGGCTTGGACCACTACTTGCAGATTTGCATATTCTACGGTTATGGGAATTTACCTGTGTGTTGCTGTGATTCTCCTGAAGTGAGTTAAGTGCAAAGTTCTTATATGATGAAGTGTTAAAATGTTAATGATTTCAGAGTTACGATGAAAATCGTGTCCTATCGTATGTTGGTACGTTGGGTGCAGTGAGTAGCATGGAAATCCGAAGTAAGGATCGAGGTTGCAGTTTGGTGCTAGTAAGGATGTCACGAGCTCGGATGAGCAAGAGGAGGGTGGAATGTTTAAAGTAAGTT
>NW_017670954.1:370186-393256 GCF_001879085.1 Nicotiana attenuata
GCTCAAACCATCCAACCGGAGACCGACACCGCCTACCATATAAGGCCTCATAAGGAGCCATCTGGATACTCGACTGGTAGCTGTTGTTGTAGGTGAACTCCGCTAAAGGCAAAAACTGATCCCATGAGCCTCCAAAGTCAATGACACAAGCTCGGAGCATATCCTCCAAAATTTGAATAGTCCGCTCGGACTGCCCGTCCGTCTGGGGATGAAATGTTGTGCTCAACTCAACCCGTGTGCCCTACTCTGGCTGAACTGCTCTCTAGAAATGCGAGGTAAACTGCGTACCTCAATCCAAAATGATAGACACGGGCATACCATGAAGGCGAACAATCTCCTGGATGTAGATCTCCGCTAAACTCTCAGAAGTATAGGAGACCGCCATAGGAATGAAATGTGCTGACTTGGTCAGCAACAATGACCCATGCTACGTTGAACTTCTTCCGAGTCAGCGGGAGTCCAGTAACGAAGTACATAGTGATCCGCTCCCACTTCCACTCGGGAAGCTCAATCCTCTGAAATGAACCACCGGGCCTCTGATGCTCGTACTTGACCTGCTGACAATTCAAACACTGAGCCACATATGCAACGATATCCTTCTTCATTCTCCGCCACCAATAATGCTGCCGCAAATCTTGATACATCTTCGCAGCACCCGGATGAATAGAGTACCGGGAGCTATGGGCCTCCTCTAAAATCAACTCTCGAAGACCATCCACATTGGGCACACAAACTCGGCCCTGCAATCTCAAAACTCCATCATCACCTATGGTAACCTGCTTGGCACCTCCGTGCTGCACCGTGTCTCTAAGGACACACAAATGGGGATCATCATACTGCCGATCTCGGATACACTCCAATAATGAAGAACGAGCGACTGTGCAAGCTAAAACACAGCTGGGCTCAGAAATGTCCAACCTCACGAACTGGTTGGCCAAAGCCTGAATATCCAAAGCAAGCGGTCTCTCACCGACCGGAATATAAGCTAAACTGCCCATGCTGGCTGACTTCCTACTCAAGGCATCGGCCACCACATTGGCCTTTCCCGGATGATATAAAATGGTGACATCATAGTCCTTCAACAGCTCCAACCACCTCCTCTGCCTCAAATTCAACTCCTTTTGCTTGAACAAATACTGAAGACTCTTGTGATCCGTGAATACCTCACATGCCACGCCATACAGATAATGCCTCCAAATCTTCAATGCGTGGACAATGGCTGCTAACTCCAAATCATGAACCGGATAGTTCTTCTCATGGATCTTCAACTGTCGCAAAGCATAGGCAATGACCTTGCCATCCTGCATCAACACTGCTCCAAGCCCAACACGAGATGCATCATAATAAACTGTGTAAGGCCCTGAACCTGTGGGCAAAATCAACACCGGTGCCGTAGTTAGAGCTGTCTTGAGCTTCTGAAAGCTCGCCTCACACTCATCCGACCATCTGAACTGGGCACCCTTCTGGGTCAACCTGGTCATCAGGGCTGCAATAGATGAAAACCCCTCCACGAACCGACGGTAGTAGCCTGCCAATCCCAAGAAACTCCGAATCTCTGTAGCTGATGCTGTTCTAGGCCAGTTCTTGACTGCCTCAATCTTCTTCGGATCAACCTGAATACCCTCTGTTGATACAACATGACCCAGAAATGCAACTGAACTCAACTAGAACTCACACTTCGAGAACTTAGCATATAATTGACTATCCCTCAGAGTCTGAAGAACCACTCTAAGGTGCTGCTCGTGCTCCTCCTCGCCGCGAGAATATATAAATATATCTTCAATGAAGACTATCACGAACGAATCCAAATAAGGCCTGAACACTCGGTTCATCAAGACCATAAAAGCTGCTGGGGCATTTGTCAACCCGAATGACATAACCAAGAACTCATAATGCCCGTACCGAGTGCGGAAAGTTGTCTTAGGGACATCGGATGCCCTAATCCTCAACTGATGGTAGCCAGATCTCAAGTCAATCTTTGAAAATACCCTGGCACCCTGAAGCTGATCAAAAAAATCATCAATCCTCGGTAGCGGATACTTATTCTTGATTGTAACCCTATTCAATTGCCGGTAATCAATACACATTCTCATTGACCCATCCTTCTTCTTAAAAAACAACATCGGCGCATCCCAAGGCAAAACACTAGGTCTAATGAAACCCTTCTCAAGCAAATCTTGCAATTGCTCCTTTAACTCTTTCAACTCAGGCGGGGCCATACGATACGGCGAGATAGAAATGGGCTGAGTGCCCGGAGCCAAATCAATGCAAAAGTTAATATCCCTATCGGGTGGCATACCCGGCAGGTCTGAAGGAAATACCTCAGGAAATTCCCGAACAACAGGCACAGAATCAATAGAAGGGACCTCAGCACTAGAATCGCGAACATAAGCCAAATAGGCCAAACACCCCTTCTCGACCATACGCCGAGCCTTCACATAAGAGATAACACTACGGGTAGAATACCAGGAGTCCCTCTCCACTCTAAACGGGGTAAACCCGGCAAGGCTAAGGTCACAGTCTTGGCATGACAATCCAAGATAGCGTGGTAAGGTGACAACCAGTCCATCCCCAATATAACATCAAAATCAACCATGTCCAGAAGCAACAAATCTACACGAGCCTCAAGACCCCCAATCACCACAATACAAGAACGATGGACTCGATCTACCACAATAGAATCACCTACCGGTGTAGACACATAAACAGGAACACTCAAGGGATCACTAGGCATGACCAGGTACAGTGCAAAATAAGATGACACATACGAGTATGTAGACCCTGGGTCAAATAACACTGAAGCATCTCTATCACAAACCAGAACGGTACCTATAATAACTGCATTAGAAGCCTCAGCCTCGAGCCTGGCTGGAAGAGCATAACATCGGGGCTGGGCCCCACCACCCTGAACCACATCTTTAGGATGATCTGCCGCTGGCTGGCCTCCACCCCTAGCAGCCTGAGCTCCACCTCTAGGACCTCTACCTCCACCTCTAGCACCTCTACCCCCACCTCTAGCTGGCTGGCGGGCTGTGGAACACCTGGTGCCTGAACCATAGCGCGGGAACCCTGCTGCTGCGACTGAGTACCCACCAATCTCGGACAAGCCCTCATGATATGACCATACTCACCACACTCATAGCATCCTCCTGAGTGCTGCGGCTGAGGGAACTGAGACTGACCCTGGCGACCTGAATGACCACCCCGAAAACTATGGAGCGGCGGTGCACTGATAGGAGCTGGTGGTGCACTGTAGGGATGCTGATCAGAATACTGCATGTGAGAACCACGGCCACCTGAAGCACCGTGAGAAACCTGAAGTGCTGACTAAAAGGGCCTAGGAGGATGGCCTCTACCAATCGAATCCCTGCCTCCAGACGAGGCACCACTGAATCTGCCTGACTGACGGGGTCTCTTGTCTGCCCAATAACTACCCCCCTGTGGTAGAACCATCTCAATGCGTCCGCAGGCCTTGGCGTCCCCTTCCTATCTAGTTTCTTTCTGTTCTTTTCTATTTCAGAGACAGACATGTACTTTCTTTTTCAGACCCAATTTGTAGTATTCTTAGATAGTCCGTGAGATTGTGACACCAGTTCTGGGTAGTTTATGTTTATGGATTTGTATTGGTATAAGCTAAATTGTTAAATTTCGTTCTTCCGCACTATTATTTCCGCTTCTTATTATATGCTAACTTGAAATTGTTAAGAGATTAAAAATGAAAAGAGTGAATTAACCGGAATAGTTGGGTTGCCTAGCTTTCTCTAGTAGGCGCCATCACGACTCCCGAGGGCGGGAAATCCGAGTCATGACAAGTTGGTATTAGAGCTCTAGGTTGCTTAGGTCTCACAATTCACGGACAAGCTTGGTAGAGTTTGAGGGATCGGTACGGAGACGTCTGTGCTTATCCCTAGAGGCTACAGAGTTAGGAACAGTTTCACTTCTATTCTTCTATGTCGTGCAATTTGGTTTCTCAATGTTAATTGAACTTCTACTCTGTTCTTTCGCAGATGGCAAGAACACGTGCTTCTTCATCCGCTGACCAGCAGCCCGAGCCCGAGCAGCAGCTCCTACGATGGGCAGAGGATGAGGCCGAGGCCGTGCTAGGGGCCGAGGCAGGGGTAGAGCTCAGCCCAGAGCAGCAGCACCAGCAGCGGAGCCTCAGGTAGAGTATGATGATGAGGTTCCGGCCCAGACAGTTCGGTGGGCCCAACTCAGGTCCCAGAGGGGTTCATCGCTACCCCGGTACTCCAGGATGCTCTGGTCCGTCTAGTGGGCCTTGTGGAGAGTGTCACTCAGGCAGGCTTACTTCCTGTAGCACTAGCCGTCTCTCAGGCTGGGGGAGGAGCACAGACTCCCGCTACCCGCACTCCGGAGCAGATGGCTCCCCAGTTTCAGACTCCAACAGCTCAGCCAGTTGGAGCAGTTCAGCCGGGTGTAGTACCTCAGATCGGTGATGGAGCAGCTATGTCTGCCGATGCATTGTGAGATTGGACAGGTTCACCAAGCTGTTCACTACTACTTATGGTACATCTTCAGAGGATCCCCAGGATTACTTAGACAGTTGTCATGAGGTTCTTCGGAACATGGGGATAGTGGAGACCAATGGGGTCGACTTTGCTGCTTTCCGTCTGTCAGGTTCCGCCAAGAAATGGTGGAGAGATTATTGTTTGGCCAGACCAGTTGGATCACCAGCTCTCACTTGGGACCAGTTCTCGCAGCTATTTCTCGAGAAGTTTCTTCCCGTCACTCAGAGAGAGGAGTACCGCAGGCGGTTCGAGCGTCTCTAACAGGGTTCTATGACTGTCACCCAGTACGAGACGAGGTTTGTTGATTTGGCTCGTCATGCTCTTCTGATACTCCCCACCGAGAGTGAGAGGGTGAAGAGGTTTATTGAGGGACTCGCTCAGCCTATTAGACTGCAGATGGCTAAGAAGACAGGTAGTGAGATTTCTTTCCAGGATGCGGCAAATGTGGCCAGGCGGGTTGAGATGGTTTTAGCTCAGGGGAGCGGTCAGGGGTCTGATAAGAGGCCTCGTCATTCTGGCAGATTCAGTGGTGCTTCTTCTGAAGGCAGGGATTTTTTTGGTAGAGGCCATCCCCCTAGGCCATTTTAGTCAGCACTTCAGGCTTCCCACGGTGCTCTAGGTGGGCGTGATTCCTATGTGTCTCCTTCAGGACAGCCAGCTCCCATCAGAGCACCCCCTCTTCAGAGCTATCATCATGGTCAGCCGGCCCGCCAGGGTCAGTCTCAGTTTCCTCAGCCGCAACACTCAGGTGGATGCTTTGAGTGCGGTGAGTATGGTCATCTTGTCCGAGATTAGTGGGTGTTCAGTCGCGGTATCAGGGTTCCCGTGCCATGGTTCAGGCACCGGGTATTCCACCGCCCGCTCAGCCAGCTAGAGGTGGAGGTGGAGGTGCTAGAGGTAGAGGTAGAGGTATTAGAGGTGGAGGTCAGCCAGCAGGAGGCCGTCCCAGAGATGTAATTCAGAGTGGTGGGGCCCAGCCCCGATGTTATGCTCTTCCAGCCAGGCCCGAGGCTGAGGCCTCTGATGCAGTTATCACAGGTACTGTTCTAGTTTGTAGTAGAGATGCTTCAGTTCTGTTTGATCCAGTATCTACATACTCCTATGTGTCATCTTATTTTGCACCGTATCTGGTCATGCCTAGTGATTCCTTGAGTGCTACTATATATGTGTCTACACCGGTACGTGATTCCATTGTAGTAGATCGTGTCTATCGTTCATGTATAGTTGTGATTGAGGTCTTGAGACCCGAGTAGATCTGTTACTTTTGGATATGGTTGATTTTGATGTCATATTAGGGATGGACTGGTTAAAACCTTAACACGCTATCTTGGACTGTGATGCCAAGACTGTGACCTTAGCCTTGCCGGGTTTACCTCGTTTAGAGTGGAGAGGGACTCCTGGTCATTCCACCCGTAGGGTTATCTCATGTATGAAGGTTCGGCGTATGGTTGATAAGGGATGTTTGGCTTATTTGGCGTATGTTCGTGATTCTAGTGCCGAGGTTCCTTCTATGGATTCTGTGCCTGTTGTTTGTGAGTTTCCTGAGGTATTTCCTTCAGACCTGCTGGGGATGCCACCCGATAGGGATATTAACTTCTGCATTGATTTGGCTCCGGGCACTCAGCCCATTTCTATTCCGCCATATCGTATGGCCCCGCCTGAATTGAAACAATTGAAGGGGCAGTTGCAAGACTTGCTTGATAAGGGCTTTATTAGACCTAGTGTCTCGCCTTGGGGTGCGCCGCTGTTATTTGTTAAGAAAAAGGACGGATCGATGAGGATGTGTATATATTATTGGCAGTTGAACAAGGTCCCAATCAAGAATAAGTACCCATTGCCGAGGATTGATGATTTGTTTGATCAGCTTCAGGGTGCCAAAGTGTTTTCGAAAATTGACTTGAGATGACCCAAAAGGTCATCACTTGATTTACGAGTCAATTCTGTGGTCCGAGGCCTTAAAAACCTCCTTTTATCTCACCTCAATTTGCGTGCGCAATCCGGGCACGTTTCCAGAAAGCTTTTCTGTGAAATTTTAGAAAAATAACAAAATTGGCCTTAAAAATTGATTAAAGTTGACTTTGGTCAACATTTTTGGTAAACGTACCCGGAACCATGATCCGACAGTCCCGTAAGGTTCGTAGTAGAATATGGGACTTGGGCGTATGCCGAGAATCGAATTCCGAGGTCCCAAGCCCGAGAAAAGAATTTTTTAAAGAAAATTGTTTGCTAGAAAATCTAAAGGTTTTTAGAAGTGAATTGATGAAATTCTTGATGGTATCGGGCCCGTATCTTATTTCTGGAGCCCGGTACAAGTTTAAAATAATAATTGAGTTGAATCTGTGAAATTTGGTAAAGATCGGAATTGATTTGGCATAAATCGGACGTATAGGTGAGAAAATAGAAATTTTGATGTTCTCGAGTAATTTTATGAATTTGAGGGTTAATTCATAGTTGTTAATGTTATTTTGATGATTTGATCGCACGAGCAAGTCCGTATGATGTTTTTGGACTTACGTGCATGTTTGGTTTGGAGCCCCGAGGGCTCGGGTGAGTTTTAGATAGTCCACGGAGTGAATTTTGACTTAGGAAAACTGTTGATGTGTTGCAGGTCTGCAGGATTCGCAATTTCGAAGCCTGGCTCGCAAATGCGAGCTCGCATTTGCAAAGAATTATCGCAATTGCGAAGATGTGATGGGCAGGGAGACCTTCGCATTTGCGAAGCTCAATGTTGCAAATGCGACTTCAGCAGGGATTGCAATTGCGAAAGCTAGTTCGCATTTGCGAAGAAAGCAGGGCAGGCCTACCTTCGCATTTGCGAAGCCTGGGCCGCAATTGCGAGTTTGCATTTGCGAATCTGACATCGCAAATGCGATATCTGCACTGTGCAAATTATAACTTAGACGAAATTTCTTCATTTTTCAAACTCTCTCAAACCCTAAACTCTCTTAAGCGATTTTCCGAAGACAAGTTCTTCTCCAAATTATTAGTAAGTCATTTCTATCTCATTTTCTTCAATCTATAACATCTTTTTACATGATTTCAATTCAAAATCAAGGGTTTTCATGAGAAATTGGGTGATTTTGGGTAGAACTTAGGATTTTCAAATTTTGGGGATTTGGACCTCGATTTGAGGTCCGATTTCAAAACAAATTATATATTTGAGTTCGTGGGTGAATGGGTAATCGGGTTCTGGTTCGAACCTCGGGTTTGGACCATGCGGGCCCGGGATCGATTTTTGACTTTTTGGGGAAAATGATAGAAAACCTATAATTTAGCATTGGGATTGAATTCTTTAGCATTTATTGATGTTGTTAAATTAATTTGGGTTAGATACAAGTAAATTGGAGGCGAATTCTAAAGGAAAAGCGGTGTTTGAGGCTTGAGTTGGCCCTGGAAGTTCGAGGTAAGTGTTTGGTCTAACCTTAGCTTGAGGGAATAGGTGTTGTGTCTTATTTGCTACGTGCTAGTGTTGTGTACGACGTATAGGTATGGTGACGGGTATCTATACGTTGGTGTCAAGCATGCCCGTGGGTCTTAAATTTTGATTGTTGTATTTCTCAATAAGTACTACGTATGTCTAAATTGTTGATTATCCATGTTGAGTAAGATTTATGATTTTCTTCTTGGTATTTGGTTATTGTTGAGCATTGGCTCTAGTTGAGGTTCAATTGTGAAGTTGATTGTTGGTACAAGTTTGGTTATAGCTGATTCCCTTGCCGGGACGTATTAAATTCTTATTGTTGATTCCCTTGCCGGGACGTATTTATACTTATTGTTGATTCCCTTGCCGGGATATTGTTGTTGCTATTGTTTGGGTGAGGAAAGAGTGATAAAGCACGAAGGGTGATGCCGTGCACATGTATACTTATGCATATGGTGAGGAAAGAGTGATAAAGCACGAAGGTTGATGCCGTGTACATTTACATTGATATTGATGCATATGGTGAGGAAGAGAGATAAAGCACGAAGGGTGATGCCGTGCACATTTTCATTATTTGATTGCATTGGTGAGGATTGAGAGTAAAAGCACGAAGGGTGATGCCGTGCACTTATTGCCTGTTTGTTATGATTTCTTGTTATTGTCGGTTCAGGTGCCTTAATTGTTTTATTCCGTTATTATTGTAATTCTTTATGTTGGTTATTCCCCCATAGCATGCTACCCTTTCCACCGTTACTTTTGAATTACTTCTATTACTGTTATTCTGCTAGATACTGTTTAACTGTAGGTTATTTGTTGTTGTGTCCTAGCCTCGTCACTACTTCGTCGAGGTTAGGCTCGACACTTACTCAGTACATGGGGTCGGTTGTACTGATACTACACTCTGCACTCTTTTGTGCAGATCCCGGTACTGGAGCATACGGACCTTAGCTAGGGGTTGCTGCCTTCAGTCCATCGGAGACCGGAGGAAGTCCTGTAGGCGTCCGCAGGCCTTGGCGTCCCCTTCCTATCTAGTTTCTTTCTGTTCTTTTCTATTTCAGAGACAGACATGTACTTTCTTTTTCAGGCCCTATTTGTAGTATTCTTAGATAGTCCGTGAGATTGTGACACCAGTTCTGGGCGGTTTGTGTTTATGGATTCGTATTGGTATAAGCTAAATTGTTAAATTTCGTTCTTCCGCACTATTATTTCCGCTTCTTATTATATGCTAACTTGAAATTGTTAAGAGATTAAAAATGAAAAGAGTGAATTACCTGGAATAGTTGGGTTGCCTAGCTTTCTCTAGTAGGCGCCATCACGACTCCCGAAGGTGGGAAATCCGGGTCGTGACATATTGCTATAGTAATTTTAATTGCGTGGCAAAAATATATGATTAGCGCGGGAGAATCTTTCTGTCGAGGTCGCCCAACATAAAGGACAGCTTCAGCGCCGAGCGGCTTCCCTCATTGTGTCACGACCCAAGTTCTCCCTCCGTGAACTGTCGTGACGACACCTAGTCTCTACAACTAGGTAAGCCTAACAATTTGCGGAAAATGAATTAAAGATACAAAACCAACAATTAACAGGTGAATATAACAAAAGGGATTTTTGAAATGCCGCTCGGCATATACAATAATAACACTCTCGAACTAAACATAGCACTCCCAAAACCCGGAATCTCATGAATCACAAGAAAAAGAGGTACATAGTGTTTCTAACTCCAGAATTTCTAATAACGATGAAAATACAGGAAAAGCCTATGACTGAAGGGAGAATAGAGAGGGACTTCTAGGTCTGTGGACGCGACAGATATACCTCGAAGTCTCTGGATCGCCTCGTCTCACTAATAGTATGGCTGAGAAGAAGAACCTGGATCTGCACACAAAAAACATGTGCAGGAAAGGGCATGAATACACCACAGCGATACCCAGTAAGTGCAAGCCTAACCTCGGTCGAGTAGTGATGAGATCAGTATAGTTAAAATACCAAAAGTCAATGAAAAATGAAATCACAGAAAGAAATTACTCAGTACAAAGAGATAGCAACAGGGGATCTCCCAGGATAATGTCCAGTAGTCCCAAACGTAAATGTAAAGAGGATCTCCCGGGATACTGTCCCGTAGTCTAAATCGTAAATGTGCAGGGGGATCTCCCGGAATACCGTTCCGTAGTCCCAAAGTAAATATCCAGTACAGGGGGATCTCCCGGGATACCATCTCGTAGTCCCAAATATAAATATGCAGGGGGATCTCCCGAAATACCAATTCGTAGTCCCAAAGTAAACATGCAGTACAAGGGGATCTCCCGGGATACCATCCCGTAGTCCAAAATATAAATGTGCAGGGGGATCTCCCGGAATACCGTTCCGTAGTCTCAAAGTAAACATGCAGGGGGATCTCCCGGAATACCGTTCCGTAGTCCAAAAGTAAATACACAACAGTCTCAGCAAGAAAATCTACAGTTCTATTCAAGTTCGTATCAAGAGACATGTAATTCCTACTCTAAACATGCTACACAGAATCCAAGTAAGCAGTTTAAGCAGATAAGATAGTTAAGTCACGTAAGCATGCTTTCTTAAGCTAAACAGGAGGCTTCATATACTAGTATTGCTCAATTAAAGGAAAACATAGATATTTACTTAATGAAAATGGGGTTTTTCAACAATTAGCACGTGTACGCACTCGTCACCTCACGTACACGGCATTCATATAACAACAGTACCAAAATCCTAAGGGGAGTTCCCCCAAGCAAGGTTAGGCAAGCCACTTACCTCAAACCAAGCTCAAATCAATCCAATGTCACGCTTTTGCCATGAGTATCCAACTCCGAGTGGCCAAAATCTAATCAAATCAATTACATAATGTAAATAAAACTACAAGCAACTAATTTAACTAATTAATTCAAAGCTAAGGCAAGAAAATAGGAAAACGCCCAAAAATCCTCCCCGGGCCCACGTCTCGAAATCGGGTAAAAATCACGAATTATGAACACCCATTCATTCACGAGTTCACTCGTACAAACATTATCCCAATCCAACATCAAATTCCTATTCAAAAATAGATTTTCCATTGGGGAACTTTTTCCCCCATTTCCAAACTTCCACCCTCAAATTCCTTAATTAGATGAGGAAAATAAGAATAGATTAATGTATTAGAACCAAATTAGAGTTAGAATTCGTTACCCAATAGTTCTCCTTCAAAATCTCTCAAGAAATCGCCTCCCACCGCGCTCCAAAAGTCCCAAAATTGAAAATGGGATAAAACCCTCGTCTTGGCCCTTTTTCTACCAGAGATACCGCTTTTGCAAGGGGACCACCACATCTGCGGTACCTCACCTGTAGAAAAACCATCGCAGGTGCGGAAATCACTTATCCGGGCTGGGGCCGCATCTGCGGTCACTGGGCCGCATCTACGGTTACCCAGCTGCATCTGCGGTCCCTGATGCACAATTCCAATTCTGCTTTTGCGGTTCACTCAGCCGCTTCTGCGGCACCGCACCTACGGTCCAAGATCCGCAGGTGCGAAAATAACAGGTTCAGCAACTTCAGAAATTGCCTAAGTCAAAATTCAAATCCGTTAAGTATCTGAAACTTACCCAAGGCCCCCGGGACCTCAACCAATCCTAATACATCATACAAACTTAGTCGAGCCCTCAAATCACATCCAACAACGCTAAAACCACGAATCACCCTCCAATCCAAACTTAATGAACTTGAATTTCCAAAATTCTACAACCGATGCCGAAACCAACCAAACCATGTCCGATTGACCCCAAATTTTGCACACAAGTCATATTCAACACTACAGACCTATTCCAACTTTCAGAATCGGATTCCGACCCCTATATCAAAATTCCACTATCGGCCCGAAACTCCAAAATTTCAACTTTCGCCCTTTCAAGCCTAAATAAGCTACGGACTTCCAAAACACAATCCGGACACGCCCCTAAGACCGAAATCACCCAACAGAGCTAGCGGAATCGACAAAATTCCATTCCGGAGCCGTCTTCGCACTTCTCCGACTACGGTCCAAATTTTTAGACTTAAGCTCTCATTTCGGGACTAAGTGTCCCAAAACACTCCGAAACTCAAGATGAACTACCTCGACAAATCACAATAATAGAAATAGACACGGGGGAAGCAGTTAATAGGGGATCAGGGCGTTAATTCTCAAAACGACCGATCGGGTCGTTACATACTCCCCCTCTTAAAATATTCGTTCGTCCTCGAACGAGCATAGAGACATACTTGAAGTGGTGAAAATATGAGGGTAACGGCTGCGCATATCCTGCTTAGTCTCCCAAGTCGCCTCCTCGACCGACTGACCCGCCACTGAACCTTTACTGATGCAATGCTCTTTGACCTCAGCTTTCGAACCTACCTGTTCAATATAGCCATTGGCTCCTCAACATAAAATAGATCCTTGTCCAATTGGACTGAACTTAAATCCAACACGTGAGGCGGATCATCGTGATACCTCCGGAGCATCGAAGCATGAAATAGCGGATGAACTCCTGCTAAGCTGGGAGGTAAGGCAAGCTCATAAGCAACCTCCCCAACACGTCGCAACAACTCAAAGGGGCCAATAAACCTTCGGCTCAATTTTCCCTTCTTCCCAAATCTCATAACGCCCTTCATAGGCGAAACCCGAAGCAAGACCCGCTCTCCGGCCATAAATGAAACATCGCGAACCTTCCGGTCCGCATAACTCTTTTGTCTGGACTGGGGTGTGCGAAGTCTATCCTGAATCATCTTTAAACCTTCTCCAAAGCGTCCTGAACCAAGTCTGTGCCCAATAATTTAGCCTCGCCTGGCTCGAACCAACCCACCGGGGATCTACACCGCCTACCATATAGAGCCTCATACAGTGCCATTTGAATGCTGGACTGATAACTGTTGTTGTAGGCAAACTCCGCTAGTGGCAAGAACTAATCCCAAGATCCTCCAAACTCCATCACATAAGCACGGAGCATATCTTCAAGAATCAGAATAGTGCGCTCGAACTGTCCATCCGTCTGGGGGTGAGATGTGCTCAACTCCACCCAAGTACCCAACTTATGCTGAATGGCTCTCCAGAACCGTGATGTAAACTGAGTACCTCTATCTGAAATGATGGAAACTGGAATACCATGCAGGCGAACAATCTCTCGGATATAAATCTCAGCCAACCGCTCTGAAGAATAGGTAGTACACACCGGAATGAAGTGCGCGGACTTGGTCAGCCGATCCACGATCACCCAAATGGCATCGAACTTCCTCAAGGTCCGTGGGAGTCCAACTACGAAGTCCATGGTGATCCGCTCCCACTTCCACTCCGGAATCTCTATCAGCTGAAGCAAGCCACCCGGCCTCTGATGCTCATATTTCACCTGCTGACAATTGAGGTATCGAGCTACAAACCCAACTATATCTTTCTTCATCCTCCTCCACCAATAGTGTTGCCTCAAATACTGGTACATCTTCACGGCACCCGGATGATGGAATACCACGAACAATGGGACTCCTCCAAAATCAACTCCTGAAGCCCATCAACATTGGGTATGCATATCCGACCCTGCATCCTCAATACACCATCATCACCAATGGTCACATCTCTGGCATCATCATGCAGAACCTTGTCCTTGAGGACAAGAAAACGAGGGTCATCATACTGACGCTCTATGATACGATCAAACAAGGAAGACCGAGAAACCACACAAGCTAGGACCCGACTGGGCTCCGAAATATCCAGTCTCACAAACTGGTTGGCTAAGGCCTGAACATCCATCGCCATGGGCCTCTCTGCTGCTGGTAGATAAGGAAACTCCCCAAACTCTCTGCCCGGCTACTCAAAGCGTCGGCCACCATATTAGCCTTCCCCGGTGGTACAAAATAGTGATATCATAATCTTTAAGCGGCTCTAACCACCTCCTCTAACGCAAATTAAGGTCCTTTTGCTTGAACAGATGCTGCAAACTCCGATGATCAGTGTAGATCTCACAAGGAACACCGCACAAATAATAACGCCAGATCTTCAAGCGTGAACAATAGCAACTAAATCAAGATCATGGATAGGATAATTCTTCTCATGCACCTTCAGTTGTCTGGACGCGTAGGCAATCACCCTACCGTCCTGCATCAGTACCGCTCCAAGGCCAATCCTCGAGGCATCACAATAGATAGTATAAGACCCCGAACATATAGGCAATATCAATACTAGGGCTGTAGTCAAAGCTGTCTTGAGCTTCTGAAAGCTCTCCTCACACTCTTTCGTCCATCTGAATGGAGCACCCTTCTAGGTCAGCATGGTCATAGGTGCTGCAATAGATGAAAATCCCTCAACAAATTGACGGTAATAACCTGCCAAGCCAAGAAAACTACAGATCTTTGTAGCTGAGGATGGTCTGGGCCAACTCTGCACTTCTTCAACTTTCTTCGGATCCACTTTGATTCCTTCACTCGATACTACGTGACCCAAGAATGCCGCGGAATCCAACCAGAACTCACATTTTGAGAACTTTGCATATAATTTCTTTTCTCTCAAGGTCTGAAGCACTGTCCTTAGGTGCTGCTCATGATCTTCTCGACTCCGGGAGTACACCAGAATGTCATCAATAAAGACAATGACGAACGAGTCAAGATATGGCCGGAATACACTGTGCATCAAATTCATAAATGCTGCTGGGGCATTGGTCAGCCCAAATGACATAACAAGGAACTCGTAATGACCATACCGAGTCCTAAAAGTAGTCTTCAGGATATCTGGCTCCCGAATCTTCAACTGATGATAACCTGAACACAATTCAATCTTAGAGAACACTCGAGCACCCTATAATTGATCAAACAGGTCATCAATACGAGGCAAGGATAACGGTTCTTCACTGTAACTTTGTTCAACTGGCGATAATCAATGCACTTACGCATAGAACCATCATTTTTCATCACAAACAAGACAGGAGCACCCCAAGGTGACACACTGGGCCGAATAAAGACCTTATTAAGCAATTCATGTAACTGTTCCTTCAACTTAGGAGGAGCCATACGATAAGGAGGAATAGAAATGGGCTGAGTGCCCGGCAATAAATCAATGCCAAAATTAATATCTCTACCGGGCGGCATGCCCAGAAGATCAGCTGGAAACACATCAGAGAAATCCCGCACTACTGGGACTGAATCTGCTGTAGGGGTATCAATGCTGACATCTCTCACATAAGCTAGATATGCGTCACACCCTTTCTCAACCATCCGCTGAGCTTTAAGAAATGAAATAACTCTACTGGGAGTGTAATCTAAAGTACCCCTCCACTCTAATCGCGGTACACCTAGCATAGCCAGCGTCACGGTCTTGGGGTGACAATCAAGAATAGCATAATGGGGCGACAACCAGTCCATGCCCAAGATAACATCAAAATCTACCATGCTGAGCAATAATAAATTGGCTCTGGTCTCAAATCCACTAAGAGCAATAAAACAGGACCGATAAATGCGGTCCACAACAAGAGAATCTCCCACAGGAGTAGAAACATAAATAGGGGAACTCAAAGAATCCCGAGATACACCCAAATGCGCGGCAAAATAAGAGGACACATAAGAATAAGTGGATCCTGGTTCGAATAGAACCGATGCATCTCTATGATTGATCGGAACAATACCTGTGATGATAGAATCGGAGGCAATAGCCTCAGTACGGGCAGGAAGGGGGCATAGTATCTGGCCTGGCCTCCCCCTCTAGGGCAACCTCTACCTCCCCGATCTCCACCTCTAGCTGGCTGGGCAGGTGGGGTAGCAACTGGTGCTGTAATCATAGTCTGGGAACTCTGCGGAGCACGCTGTGGCTGAGAAGTCAGTGGAGGTGCACCCCTCCTAAGTCTAGGGCAATCCATCACTACATGGCATGTGTCGCCACACTCTAAACCAGCTCTGGGAGGGCGTGACCGTTGTGACAGGCTCGGGCCAGTTCTACTGGACTGACCACTGAAAGCACCCCGTGCAGGAAGCACACTAGATACTGGCGGTGCATAATAAGGCTCCTGAGGTCTAGGAGGAGCTGAAATACCACTGGCTGCTGGAAGAGCTGAATGAACGGGGCAACTCACATAACCCCTACCATGACGAACTGCAGCTGGGGCGCGGGCACCAGAATAATGGCCCGACTCTCGAGATCTCTTGGCCTCTCTCCTCCCTATCCCGAGCAAGCATGCCCTCTACCCTCCTAGCAATACTCACCACCTGCTGATAGGCAATATCCATCTCTAGCTCACGGGCCATGCTAGACCTGATGCTGGGAATGAGCCCCTCAATAAATCGGCGAACTCTCTCACGAACCGTAGGAACCAACGCCGGTGCATGCCTAGACAAGTCACTGAAACGGACAACATACACCGAAACAGTCATAGCACCATGACGCAAATGCTCAAACTCCATGCGTCATGCGTCCCTGAGGCTTTGAGGGACATACTCCCTCAAAAACATATCCGAAAACTGGGTCCATGTAAGGGAAGTTGTCTCAGCCGGACTGTCTAACTCAAAAGTACGCCACCACTGATAGGCTACCCCTCGAAGCTGGAAGGCAGTGAAAGAAACCCCACTCGACTATGCTACACCCATAGTGCGGAGAATACGGTGGCACTCCTCCAGAAATCACTGAGCATCCTCTGATGCTAGACCACTGAATGTAGAGAGGCTTGTACTTCTTGAACCTCTCAAGCTTCCGCTGCTCCTCCTCTAAATCTGCTGCCCTATCCTCAGGCTGAATTGGGGCTACAGGCGGTACCGGTATAACCTCTGGGATCTGATCAACCTGAACCCGTTGCTCTGGAGTGCGGGCGGCGGGAGTCTGTGCCCCTCCCCCGGCCTGAGATGTGGCTGCAGCAAGGGGAATCAACCCTGCCTGAGCTAGAGTGGTGTACATACTCATGAACTGTGCAAGGGTCTCCTAGAGAGCTGGAGTAGTAGTAGCAATAGGCGTATCAGGCACCTGGGCTCTGGCGGGAATTGTTGGTTGCTCCTCTCTAGCTGCTCGCGTGGGTGCTCTGGCTGCACCACGTACGCGTCCTCGGTCTCTACCCCGGCCCCGGCCTCTGGCGACTCTAGCAGGGGGCGCGGGTGCGTGGTCATCTCCGGTAGCAAGTGTCCTCACCATCTATGAGAGAATAGAAGACAGAGGTTTAGAATTTCGATATCAATAATCTCGCACGACAAGGAATCAACTAAAGTGGAATTTTCCTAATAGTTACATAGCCTCTCGAAGATAAGTACAGACGTCTCCATATCGATCCGTGAGTTTCTAATAAACCGGCTTGTGATTCTTGACTCCTATGAACCTAGAGCTCTAATACCAACTTGTCACGACCCAATTTCTTCCTGCGTGAACTGTCATGACGGCACCTAGTCTCTACGACAAGGTAAGCCTAACAATTTGCGAAAAACGAATTAAAGATACAAAACCAACAGTTAACAGGTGAATATAACAAAAGGGGTTTTTGAAATGCCGCTTGGAATATACAATAATAACACTCTCGAACTGAACATAGCACTCCCAAAACTCGGAATCTCATGAATCACAAGCTAAAGATGTACATAGTGTTTCTAACTCCAGAATTTCTAATAACGATGAAAATACAGGAAAAGCCTATGATTGAAGGGAGGATAGAGAGGGACTTCTAGGTCTGCGGACGCGGAAGATATACCTCGAAGTCTCTGGATCGCCTCGTCTCACTGAAGTATGGCTGAGAAGAAGAACCTGGATTTGCACACGAAAAACATGTGCAGGAAAACGGCATGAGTAAACCATAGCGGTACCTAGTAAGTGCCAAGCCTAACCTGGATCGAGTAGTGATGAGATCAGGTCAGGGCACCACTGGTTATATATATATATATATATATATATATATATATATATATATATATATATATATATATATATATATATATATATATATATATAATATATAACAAGGTAAAATAGTATGAAATATGGCAGCATAGTTAAAAAGCAATAGTCAATAAAAAGTGAAATCACAGAAAGAAATAACTCAGAATACAGAAATGCAACAGTGGATCCCCCAGGATAACGTCCCCGTAGTCCCAAACGTAAATGTATAGAGGACCTCCCGGGATAACGCTCCCGTAGTCCACATCGTAAATGTGTAGTGGATCTCTCGGAATATATCGTTCCGTTAGTCCCAAGCAAATATCCAGTACAGGGGGATCTCCGGATACCGTTCAGTAGTCCCAAATAAAATGTGTTAGGGACTCCCGGAATACCGTTCCGTAGACCAAAATAAATACACAACAGTCTCAAAAATGAAAAAGCTACAGTTCTATTCAAGTTCGTATCAAGAGACAGGTAATTCCACTCTAAACATGCTACACGAATCCAAGTAAGCAGTTTAAGCAGATAAGACAGTTAAGTTCACGTAAGCATGTTTTTCCTTAGCTAAACAGGAGGCTTCATATACTAGTAATTGCTCAATTAAATGAAAACATAGATCGGCAGGTTCGACAGTTGAGGTCGAAGAGTTTTCCTTCAGTGCGTGTTCAGTGGAGAGGTCAGCCTCCTGAGGCAATCGACCTGGGAGTCCGAGTCTGACATGCGGAGCCCTTATCCTCATCTTTTTCCCGACTTGGGTACTTCTTCTTTTGTCCGTTCCAGGACGAACGTTGTTTTAGAGGTGGAGAATGTGACGACCCAAAGGGTCATCACCTGTTTTCTCATTCATTCCATGCTTCGAGCCTTGAAACCTTATTTTTAGTTGCCTCGATTTGCGTGCGCAGTCCGGGCGCATAGCCGGAAAGCTTAAATATGAATTCTGTGTGAAAAATGATGAATTTTGGTATTAATATGATTAAAGTTGACTTTGGTCAACATTTTGGGTAAACGGACCCGGACCCGTGATTGGACGGTCCCAGAGGGTCCGTAGAAAAATATGAGACTCGGGCGTATGCCCGGAGTCGAATTCCGAGGTCTAGAGCCCGAGAAATGATTTTTTAAAAGAAATTGTTTTTCTGAAATTTATATGGAAATTTAAAATGAAAATGGATTAGAAAGTGTTGGTATCGGGCCCGTATTTTGGTTCCGACGCCCGGTACAGGTCTTATATGTGGTTTAAGCTCTTCCTGTGAAATTTGGTTGAAATCGGACGTCGTTTGACGTGTTTCGGACCTAAATATCAAAAAAATGAAATTTTATGAAGTTTGATGAAAAAGTGATGATTTGAGGTTTGATTCCTCGTTTTTGATGTTATTTTGGTGATCTTATCGCACGGTTAAGTTCGTAGGATGTTGTTGAGTTAGTGTGTGTGTTTGGTTAGGAGCCCCGAGGGCTCGGGAGTGTTTTCGGAGGTGTTCGGGGTAGTTTTGGACTTAGGAAGATATCAGATTTTCTGCAATTTTTACACAGGAGATTCCTTCTTCGCGTTCGCAATGTCCTCTCGCGTTCGCATAGCCTTGAACCCCCTCTTCTTCGCATTCGCGTCCCTTACATCGCTATCGCGTAAGCCAAGTTCTGAATCCTAGAAATTTCCTCTTTGCGTTCGCACTCGACAACTCGGAAACGCGTACCTTTACAGTCTTCCTCATCGCGTTCGCATGTCCTTCACGCATTCGCGTATAACGAATTATGGACCCCCCCCCAGCTTCCTTCTTCGCGTTCGCAACATCCCCATCGCGAACGCGATGCACTGCCCAGTTGCCCATCGCGAACGCGACACCACTGTCGCAAACGCATTGAACAAAAACGCCCAGTTATATTTTTAAGTTTCCAGAATCAAAACATACGGGTTTCATTCAAATTTCTCACGAACTCTCTTCCTCCCCAAGCTCTAGAAGTCCATTGAAGCGCCCATTCTTCAAGACCATTTGGGTTAGTAATTTCCCACCTATTTCCTTCATTTTCTCTCATTAATTAGTGAGTTTCTAAGCCTAAATCATGTAATCTAGGGTTGAAATTGGGGGGAAATGGGTAGAGTTAGGGCCTTTCAATTTTCTTTGATTTAGACCTCGTTTTGGGGTCGAATTTGAAAACAAATTGTAAATCCGGGCTCGTGGGGGAATGGGTGATATGCATTTGGTCCGAACCTCGTGTTTCGACCAAGCGGGCCCGGGGTCGATTTTGGAATTTTTGGAAGAAAGGTTGGGAACCTATATTTAGGCATTGATTTTGATTTGTTTAGCTATTATTGATATTATAAAGTCGTTATTTCATAGATTTGATTGAGTTGGAGCCGAATTCGAAAGGGAAGGCGGTCGTTGTGGATTGATTTAGCCGTGGAAGTTGAGGTAAGTGTTTGATCTAACTTTGGCTTGAGGGAATAGGATTAGAGTATTGTTTTCTAATTGCTAATTGGCGAGTACGGTGTATAGGCATGGTGACGAGTATCTATACATTGGTGTCTAGCATGACCGTGAGTCCTTATTTGTGCTTCTTCTAATTTTGTTGTGACTTTTCCTTGTGTAATTGATGATTTCCGTATAATGTGAAGAGTATGAGAAAGAATTATGATTTGTGAACTCTTTGGAGTGTGGCTTGAATGATAAAGTAATTATTGAGTAAGAAATGAAAGAAAGAGAAAGAAATGTGATTATTCCCTTGCCGGGCTGTATTTGTATATTGATTACCTCCCTTGCCGGGATGTGAAAGTCATTATTGTTGTTCCCTTGCCGGGATTTAACTGTTTACTTGTGTTTCCCTTGCCGGGACTTCTATTACTGTTGTCTATCCCCTCTCCCCATTGGTTGTGATTGTTGCTTGGGTAAAGCACGAAGGTTGATGCCGTGCACGATTTGTGTTGAGAATATGTTAATGCACGAAGGAACATTCCGTGCCATGCTTTGATTATTAATGCACGAAATGTTTTGATTATTAATGCACGAAGGAACATTCCGTGCCATGTTTTGATTATGAATGCACGAAGGAACATTCCGTGCCATGTTTTGATTATTAATGCACGAAGGAACATTCCGTGCCCTGATTTGATTACTAATGCACGAAGGGTCATTCTGTGCCATGATATGAGTGTTTATGTGAGGAAAAGCACGAAGGTCGATGCCGTGCACTTTATATGATTGTTTTGGTGAGAACGAGAGTAAAAGCACGATGGATGGTGCCGTGCAACTGTTGATTTTCTACTCTCGTTGATATTGTAGTTGTATTGTTTCATTCCTTATTTATTGATTTTATACCTGAACTATTACAGCATGCTCCCCTCCCCCTTGACTGGTTAATTTCCGTATACCTTTATATTGCATACATCTATATTGAACTGCACAGGTTTGTTTGGTAGTCCGGTCTAGCCTCGTCACTACTTCGCTGGGGTTAGGCCAGGCACTTACCAGCACATGGGGTCGGTTGTGCTGATGCTACACTCTGTGCATCCTTTTGCACAGATCACGGAGCCGGAGCAGCTTTTGGACAGCAATAGTAGATTCGGGAGCTGACTTCAGTCCAGAGATACCGAGGTAGCCTTGCTGATGTCCACAGGCTCGGAGTTTCTTCTATCTTTACTTTAGTTTGTTATCCTTTGTACCGGAACAA
The DNA here is from genome assembly GCF_001879085.1 of Nicotiana attenuata. Classification (NCBI taxonomy): domain Eukaryota; kingdom Viridiplantae; phylum Streptophyta; class Magnoliopsida; order Solanales; family Solanaceae; genus Nicotiana; species Nicotiana attenuata. The sequence goes on from NW_017670954.1 coordinate 391,641, forward strand.
ACAAAACTATGTTTTTATTCAGACATTGTATTTAGCATTCTCTAGACGTTCGTGAGTTTGTGAATCCAGATCTTGGGTAGAGTTGTATTGAACTTCCGCATTGCTATCAGTTCATTTATATGTAATACTTCCGCTTTTCTATTAAATGTTTCGTTGTTTAATTAATGTCGAGGTTTGCCAAAAGAGGTAATAAATAATTGGCTTGCCTAGCTCCTAATAGTAGGCGCCATCACGACTCCCGAAGGTGGGAAATCCGGGTCGTGACAAGTTGGTATCAGAGCACTTGGTTACATAGGTCTCACAACTCACGGACAAGCTCGGTAGAGTCTGAGGGATCGGTACGGAGACGTCTGTATTTATCCCCCAGAGGCTACAGAGTTAGGAAAAATTTCACTTTTGTTCTTTCTTGTCGTGCGATTCTGTTTCTCAAATACTGATTGTCTCTCTACTCTGTTCTTTCGCAGATGGCGAGAACACGTGCTTCCTCTTCTACCGCGCAGCAGCCTGAGCCCCCAGCAGCAGCTCCTACGAGGGGCAGAGGGCGAGGCTGAGGCCGTGCCAGAGGCCGAGGCAGGGGCAGAGCTCAGCCCCGAGCAGCAGCCCAGAGGTGGAGCCTCAGACTGATTATGACGAGGAGGTTCCAGCCCCAACGCTTTGGTCAGGTTGGTAGGCTTTATGGAGAGCGTCTCTCGAGCGGGTTTGCTTCCAGTAGCACCAGCCACTTCTCAGGCTGGATGAGGAGTTCAGACTCCTGCTACACGTACTCCGGAGCAGGTAGCTCCCAGGCTCAGGTTCCAGTGGTTCAGCCAGCTGTGGCAGTTCAGCCGGGTATTGTGACTCAGACCGGCGATGGAGCGGCTATGTCCGCAGATGCTTTGTGGAGGCTGGATAGGTTCACCAAGCTCTTCACCACCACATTCAGCGGTGCTTCTTCAGAGGACCCCCAGGATTTCTTATATAGCTGCCATGAGGTTCTTTGGACTATGGGTATTGTGGAGACCAATGGGGTCGACTTAATCACCTTCCGGCTTGCAGGATCTGCCAAGACTTGTTGGAGGGACTATTGCCTATCTAGACCAACAGGGTCTCCAACATTGACATGGGATCAGTTCGCGGAGTTGTTTTTGGAGAAGTTTCTCCCAGTTACTCAGCGGGAGGCACTACGCAGGTAGTTCAAGTGCCTCCAGCAGGGCTCTATGACAGTCACACAGTATGAGACTCGGTTCATTGATCTGGCGCGCTATGCTGTTGTTATACTCCCCACCGAGAGAGAGAGGGTGCGGAGGTTTATTGATGGGTTGATTCAGCCGATCCGTCTCCAGATGGCTATGGGAGCCGGGAGTGAGATTTCTTTTCAGGAGGCGGCCAATGCGGCCCGTAGAGTTGAGATGGCTCTTGCACGGGGAGGTGGTCATGGGTCAGACAAGAGACCCCGTCATGCAGGTAGATTCAGTGGTACCTCGTCTGGAGGTGGGGATTCTTATGGTAGAGGCTATCCTCCGAGACCCTTTCAGTCAGCCCTACAGGTCTCACATGGTACTTCGGGTAGTCGTGGCTCTCAGCCGCAGTCTTCTGACCAGCAGCTTTTTAGTTCACCATCAGCACCTGTCAGCGCC
>NW_017670954.1:396628-398536 GCF_001879085.1 Nicotiana attenuata
ATATATATATATATATATATATATATATATATATATATATATATATATATATATATATAACAAGGTAAAATAGTATGAAATATGGCAGCATAGTTAAAATAGCAATAGTCAATAAAAAGTGAAATCACAGAAAGAAATAACTCAGAATACAGAGATAGCAACAGTGGATCCCCCAGGATAACGTCCCGTAGTCCCAAACGTAAATGTATAGAGGACCTCCCGGGATACCGTCCCGTAGTCCACATCGTAAATGTGTAGTGGGATCTCTCGGAATATCGTTCCGTAGTCCCAAAGCAAATATCCAGTACAGGGGGATCTCCCGGGATACCGTTCAGTAGTCCCAAATATAAATGTGTTAGGGGATCTCCCGGAATACCGTTCCGTAGACCCAAAATAAATACACAACAGTCTCAAAATGAAAAGCTACAGTTCTATTCAAGTTCGTATCAAGAGACAGGTAATTCCTACTCTAAACATGCTACACAGAATCCAAGTAAGCAGTTTAAGCAGATAAGACAGTTAAGTCACGTAAGCATGTTTTCCTTAGCTAAACAGGAGGCTTCATATACTAGTATTGCTCAATTAAATGAAAACATAGATCGGCAGGTTCGACAGTTGAGGTCGAAGAGTTTTCCTTCAGTGCGTGTTCAGTGGAGAGGTCAGCCTCCTGAGGCATCGACCTGGGAGTCCGAGTCTGACATGCGGAGCCCTTATCCTCATCTTTTTCCCGACTTGGGTACTTCTTTCTTTTGTCCGTTCCAGGACGAACGGTTGTTTTAGAGGTGGAGAATGTGACGACCCAAAGGGTCATCACCTGTTTTCTCATTCATTCCATGCTTCCGAGCCTTGAAAACCTTATTTTTAGTTGCCTCGATTTGCGTGCGCAGTCCGGGCGCATAGCCGGAAAGCTTAAATATGAATTCTGTGTGAAAAATGATGAATTTTGGTATTAATATGATTAAAGTTGACTTTGGTCAACATTTTGGGTAAACGGACCCGGACCCGTGATTGGACGGTCCCAGAGGGTCCGTAGAAAAATATGAGACTCGGGCGTATGCCCGGAGTCGAATTCCGAGGTCTAGAGCCCGAGAAATGATTTTTTAAAAGAAATTGTTTTTCTGAAATTTATATGGAAATTTAAAATGAAAATGGATTAGAAAGTGTTGGTATCGGGCCCGTATTTTGGTTCCGACGCCCGGTACAGGTCTTATATGTGGTTTAAGCTCTTCCTGTGAAATTTGGTTGAAATCGGACGTCGTTTGACGTGTTTCGGACCTAAATATCAAAAAAATGAAATTTTATGAAGTTTGATGAAAAAGTTTTCTATTCTATTAGTTATTCTTCACTAACTGCGGTTCTGATATATTTGTTTGTGGTTGCTGGGGTTATTAGGTCTCTAGTCCTGTCAACATGGAGATATTATACTGTTTTTCTTCCAGCTGTTCACTTCCTCCCTGGTTTTACGTTGGAACATTTGATTTGATTGTTGTATAACATTGTTTCCTTTTGCATGCAATAGATCCAGGTTGGTGGATCACCAGCTTATAGGATTGATAGGAAACTTGGTAAAGGAGGATTTGGTCAAGTGTATGTGGGTCGTCGTGCAAACCCACCAAACCCACATGAAAGAACTGGCCCAGGAGCTTTCGAGGTACTACATTACTTTTTCCTATTATTTACTGTTTTATTTGTTGTATGCTGAAGATGATTCTCTTAATAGTGCATATGATGAAATTATCATTTCTGGTTCTAGGTTGCGTTGAAATTCGAGCACAGAAGTAGCAAAGGTTTGTAACTATGGACCACCTTATGAGTCGGCAGGTCTACAAGTATGTGGTCATTTAACACTTGTCCTTCTGTTTGTCTTCTTATATTATTGATATCTGGTTAACAAAAGTATTTCTAATA
>NW_017670955.1:0-1911 GCF_001879085.1 Nicotiana attenuata
AAATCACATAAAAGTAACCAATTAATAACACCTCTTTCTATTCGTGTAGTCAATCGGTTAACAGTGAAACAAAGACCTTGTTTAAAGAATGACCACTTATTTTTTAAGACATCACTCCACATAACAACAATATATAAATAGCACCGCTCGCGCTTAGTGTTATTAATTTATTGACAGTTAGTGACATTAAATAATAATTGACTAATAACACCTCTTTCGATTAGTGTAGTTAACCAATTAAAGTAATAGCTTCAAACAAGAATTATCTTAGTTGAGTGCACCAAGTGAGAAAAAGCCTCTTTCGATTAGCCTTTTCTAAATCAATAAACTTGTTTAAATCTTTCTCTTCTCCCGAATAAGAAATAAAATAACAAGATAAATATTTCAGTAAGTGATATAATTATATCAAATAATAGAAATAATCCATATCAAATACCGTGGTGTATAATGATGATAAAGAGAAAATCTCAACATAAGAAGATAATAAAATTAAGATAATTATTATAACACTTTTATAGCTTCATCTAGTATCTCAACCAAAGAAAATTACTCCATTATGGAGAAAAGATAAAATAGAAAAATACTATTCCTACAATAAGAGAAATAACTTTTAAAACTAAAACAAAGCTAATTAAAATTGGTGTTCTCTGCACAAGAATGGTTCTTCCTTCCAGTGAAAAGTCATGCCTATTTATAGGAAATTACGTGCGTAAACTTCTAAGGGATGTCATCCTTGGATTTGGGATGACATCCCTAGCTCTTGAATCAATTTCTTCTACGTGCCTTTCCACGGATGACATTCTTAGAATTGAGGATGACATCCTTGGATTGGGGATTCCATCCTTGGCCTTTTTGTTGTCTCTACTTGAACTCTCTTCTTTCTTCTCCATTTCTTTTCTTTTCTTTTCCTGCAACATATATTAATAATTTGTACAAATATTGAATAAAAAGTCACATCTATAAATAATTTTTTTTAATATAACATGTACCTAAAAACATATATAATATATACTTATCACTGCCGACCGGTTGTTGCTTGATCTCTCTGGTACTTGCTCGGCTGGGGGAGCCGTCCCCGGTGCTACCGTGCTAGGAGTCTTCTGGTGACTTTGCAGCTGAGCAATAGCCAGCTGTTGTGCCTGCAACATTTCAAAAATAACGTGAAGGCTAACCTCCCGTTCTTCCCTAGCTGGGGTTTTCTGGGCTTCTTGTTGGTCGTCTTGGTGCACGCTCTTGTTAGTGTGGGAGCTTATATCGACGTGTTGGGCGTCGCGCGAGACCACGTCCACGGGAATTGGCTCTGGCGCATTCTCAGGGTTTCGTGGTGGTATACTAGCACCTGGAACATCCACACCATTTTCTCCGTGGTTCTCAAGATTGTTGTTTACTGAATCGGACATTTTGACCTGAAATCAAAGATCTTGGGCAAGAAAAAATATGAAAGATAACTTGCGTTTGTGTAGTGAAACTAGATAATCACTATTACTTTTAGCCCCACGGTGAGCGCCAAACTGTTTACCGTGAAAATGGTAATAACAATTAAATTTGATTATGTGAGGTTCTAAAAATACGTGATCTATTTTTATGCTAGTTGTTAAGCAGTTGATGCTATGTGAAAGACTTAGAAACGAGATTAGAGCTTGAGAGACGGGTGATGACCAAACCGAATTACTGATGGTCGGAGCCTCGAGCTGGCTTATTCGAGGACCTCGGGGTCGAGTCTGAAGCTCGGTTGGGAGCTATCGAGGGTAATCGATGGATGACTAACAGCTATAATAGAATCATTGACGGCTCTTTATGGCCAATAATAAGCAATAAATGAAGAACAATGGATAGAACACAATAAATGTAAACAATAAATGAAGTAATGAAACTCAAGAGAATGTAGTTAGAGAGCAGAGAGAATGTTCT
>NW_017670955.1:5836-72773 GCF_001879085.1 Nicotiana attenuata
GAACCGAACTCAGGCTAAGCGCCTTCGTCATTAGATCAAGGCTATGCGCCTTCGCCAGGAAGTTCAACTACGGTTGAACCAAGATCCAGGCTATGCGCCTTCACCAGTAATTTCAACTACGGTTGAACTAAGATTCTGGCTATGCGCCTTCACCGGTAAGTTCAACTACGGTTGAACCAAGACTCAGGGTAAGCGCCTTCGTCATTAAATCAAGGCTATACGCCTTCACCATTGAATCAAGGCTATGCACCTTCGCCAAGAGGTTCAACTACGGTCTAACCAAGATTCAGGCTATGCGCCTTCGCTAGTAAGTTCAACTACGGTTGAACCAAGATTCAGGCTATGCGCCTTCGCCAGTAAGTTCAACTACGGTTGAACCAAGATTCAGGCAGTGCGCCTTCACCAGTAAGCTCAACTACGGTTGAACCAAGATTCAGGCTATGCGCCTTCACCAGTAAGTTCAACTACGGTTGAACCAAGATTCTGGCTATGCGCCTTCACCGGTAAGTTCAACTACGGTTGAACCGAGACTCAGGCTAAGCGCCTTCGTCATTAAATCAAGGCTATACGCCTTCACCATTGAATCAAGGCTATGCGCCTTCGCCAAGAGGTTCAAATACAGTTGAACCATGACTCAGGCTACGCGTCTCCAAAACTGCATCAAGCCCGTGCGCCTTCGCCAGTATGTTTAGCTACGGTCGAACCAGGACTCGGGCTACACGCCTTCGCCATCAAACCCGACGAGTTCTACCTCGCTTGAACCATAAGGCTAGACGCCTTCGTCCTCAAATCTAACGAGTTCAACCACAGTTGAACCAGGGCTCGGACCAAGCGCCTTCATCATTGAACTCAGCGAAACCCAACCTCCAACGAAGCGAGGCGCGGGTTAGGCGCCCACGCCCTTCAAGTAAGTACTCCCAACTCAAATTAAGATTGGGGACACGCAAAGTCCGGCCCCGGCCAAACTACAAGGTCGCGCTTCTGTCATCACGGCCGACAGTTCGACCGCGCCCGAACTGGGACTAAGGCTAAGTGTCGCTATCGCCAAGCAACGGATCCGACTCGCTCACCCCGAGTCAAAGAAGAAGAGTCGTTAACAATTAAAAACTAACATGCCTGCCAGAGTCGAACTTGAAGGCAAATCACCCCTTCGAGCGCATGCAAAGAAAAATATATGGGGGAAAAAGAGGAGATACAAAACAGATACATGGCAAATAACGGAACGGAGATCTCATTTATCCACGAAATTAATTGCGGGTCATCCCCGCTTACACCCGGCCAAGGCCGATCAATACAAGGAATAAAAAAAAACAAGAAACACCTAAATGCCAAACGGCGAACAAGACAAGAAAAAATGCATAACATCTTTTTACTCGGTGCCGTCTGCGCCACCATCTGCACCAGCGTCAGCCTCTGGCGTCGCCGCGTCAAAACCACAGTCGGCACGGGCCTCGCGAGCCTTTTGATGCGCCCCCTCAAAAGCAGCTTCGGTCACGACGCCAGCCTCCCACAAATTCTTATATACATCACGTTGGGCCTCGGCAAAGACCCAAAGTTCTCGAGCCTCGCTGGAAGAAGCGGCTTGATCCCGTAGCCGCTGATTCTCTTCTTCTAAGGCTGTGATTCGGTCCGCCATGACTTGGGCGTCCTGCTCAAAGACACCAATCCGCTCCTCGAGACTCGCTTCTCTAAAGGCCGCAACATCCCTTTCCAATGCCCGTTGGGATTCGTGCACGCGGATAGCTTCCTTCAATGCCCCAGCCCTCGACGAGGCATCCCTCACTTGAAGCTTCAATACCGCGACTTCACCCTCCAACGCAGTCACTTTCCCGCTCCATGCCGCAGCGGCCTCCGCCGCCTTAGCCTGGCCCTGGCGCTCACACTCAGCTGCGGCCCTCTTTACCGCCTCGAGCTCCTCATCCTTCCGGCGGAGCTGCTCCTCGAGAGCACTCATTCTGCCAAGTGTTTGCTGCATCTGAAGCTCCCGCCTCGCCAGCTATTCGACCAAGGCCCGGCTACGGGGATCATTCCTCAAGCGCACGCGCAAATCTCGGCACTGATCTCGGTAGCGGCGATACTTCTCCAGCGCCCGCAAAAATATCCCCGAGCGGACCTTGGCTCGACGGATGCTCTCCACCTCCAATAGATAAGACTGCAAAGCAATGACAACAATTAGGATAAAGAACAAACTTAAGGCAAAGAAGAAGCGAACCGACGTAATAGTACATACCCTCAAGCCCATCACGGCTACTTCATTCATCAGTCCGACATCCGTAACGCCCCTCAACGACGCATTCTCGGCCTCCGAGCATAGCAGCTCGAACTGCGGCACCAAGCTTTCCCCTTGGAGCAATAAGTTCAATTCCGTGGGAACCTCGATGAAGCGAGATCGCCCCCCTGCGCGCACCGCTGAATTGGTGGAGCCTTCCTGGAACATACGGACGTCGTCGGGGTCCAAGTCGGATTCAGACTCGTCCTCACCCCCTACAGCATCTCTTCCCCCTTCAGCCGCCGGCGAGGTGGAACCTCCCGCCGCAGCCGCCAAAGGGGTGCTTAACTCACCAACATTACCAACCGCTGAGGAACTACCTCCCGTCTCAGCGACTGGAACCACCGACTGAGTCGCCGAAGCGACGGCACCCTCATGGCCTAAGCCAGCCAGGGCAACCCCCATTGACTGTTCGCCCTCAAGAGCGGGCGCCGCGACCGCACCCCTCTCCGCATCCGTCGGAGGGGAGTCCAGATTGATTACCACAGGAGGAGCCGGCGTGAACACAACCCTACGCCTTATCAAGGGCCTCTCCTCCTCCCCGTCTGATGACGATTCCGCCCTAGGGCGCACAACCCCCGACGGCCCCTCATCCTGAAGCGCGGCCCGTGCTGGAGAAGGAACCGCTGAAGATTCAACTGATGCCGCCCTCGGTATGGAGCGCGACACAGGCGTCGCAGTAAGACGAGCGACTGCACCCGGTCGATGAAAGGCCAACTGAGGGGCCCTGACGCGGCGTGCCTTCCCTGATCACAGAAAAGCAAAATTGAGGAATAGTGTCGAAACAAAGCGGAACAGAAGAAGAAGTCAATTATTCTTACCTGCCACAGGACTACGGCCATGCCTCTCCCAGAAAGACGCCCATGTGCGTATCCCCACCGTATGGGGGAGCACGGCCTTGACCCATCTGCGAATCCCAGCTAACGGAGCCGGCGGCGATTTTTCGGCTACAAAATTGACACGAGTTAACGCTTACGAGCACAAGACGTAAGGAAGGGTAAAAAAAAAAGAGGATTCAATGGCTAAGGAACTTACGTGCATGATTCCAAGCCTCTGGGAATCCAGTAGAGCACGCCACTAAATGTTCAGTCCTGATGTAGAAGAAGTGCTCGAAAGGGCGAGGTTCAACCTCATCATCCAGCTTCGCAGTCAGGCCCCTCGTCCCGCGAGGGCACGCTCGAATCATGGTACCCCGAACCCTCTGGGGAGCGTAGAGGCTAAGCACATGCTGCAGCGTAATCTCCCTACCAGCCAATTCTGCGTATTTGATGAGCATTGCTAACAACTTGTAAAGAGAAGGAGTAAGCTAACTCGGGCATACCCCGTAATAACGACAAAAATCAACCACCAACATTGGGAGCGGGAGCTTAAACCCCAACTTGAAGGGGTAGGCGTAAAAGACGCAGTATCCCCTACGGTCGGTGTGGACCCTCTCCTTGCTTCTAGAGAGAATGACGTCAGCATAGCCGGGGATGACCCCCTGTCCCCGCAGTCGAGACATCCCAATCTCCCCCATTAATGGGGCTTCATCCACCTGATCCTCCCCACCATCGGCGGTGAAGTCAGTCATCGGAGCTCCGGGCAGAGATACTATCTCGTCAACCGACGGAGCTTCGCCGGTCTCCACCAGTTATGCACCGCCCATCGCCGGAATTGGCCCCTCGGTCACCGGTGAATTAACCGAAAGATCCGTCGGAAGAACGTTTTGGGAAGAAATGCCTGCCATTGTTGATACAATAACGAGAAAGAAACGAAGTTCGGGGGATGAAGACGAAGGTGAAACAGCAGTAAGAAAATCTTCTTCAGAATCTCTCTCAGACAAGCAATAAGAATATGAAAAATGAATGCCTCAGCCTTTATTTATAGGCAATACAAGTGGCCTTCATGCATCCCAACAGCCACCATTAACTACATGACCAACCGCACGCCGGTTCGATTCCATAGGAATGTGCGTCATTATGACAGGCTCCATAAAGCAGCCTTGCAATCACCCGTCGGCGTCTCGCCCTCGAAATGGTCATAACGACCTATGAATGCCGAGGAGGTGCTCCTTGCGCCCTAGAAATTTTTTGACACCGCCGAGCACGTATCAAGCGTGCCCTCATTCCCCTCGGCCGCGCAACATACGACCCGTCCGCCATGGTCGACGGGTATGCGTCCAGAACAAACGTAAGGATCAGAGCACAATGCAGCTCGACCTCACTCAAAGTAAGTTAAAAGGTCAAGCGCCTTCGCCCAGGAGGAGAGTTCGACCTCGATCGAACGATGACTTGATAGCCCGATAACAGGATACTAATACTCTACAAGGCTAAGGGCCATCGCCAAAAAGAATTCGGCCTCGACCGAAGCAACAGTCGACATCCCCATCCGTGTTTCTCAAACTACAGCCAATGGAATCCACTCATCGAGCTCGGCCAAGGCCCGACCTCAATAAGCGGAGGGACTAACTGTATGGGTCAGAATCCGACCCCACGATAATTAACGAGGCTAATCCCGTCTTAAGCTAATTCATGATTAATTAGTGGCACGACCACTCAGAATTAACGATATTCAACCCGCATCTGGATCGATTAGCAAGGCCATGGCCTATCCGCCACCATAAAGGAAAAATCCCAACGTGGTCACGGCCACTTATTGCCAGCTCACGAAGCCCACAGCTATAAATACCAAGAGAGGGAACCCTAGAAAGGGGGCTTCTTCTTGACTACTATAGAGAGAGAAAAAAGAGACAACGAGACCAAAATTATGGGCAAAAGGAACACCATTGTAAGGCTCTGAACCTCTTCATGGAGAGGCAGACCAAACCAATATTATCAATAAAGGCTTCTAATGTTTCTCCCCCTAACCCTGAGTACTTATTTTCATCTTCTTTATTTGTTCCAACGGATTATTACGATTTGCTATGATTTTCCCGTGATTCATTTATATTATTTTATATTCATAAGGTATGTGATAACTTTTGAGCAAATACTCTTGTTATCACGTTCCCCCAGTGCTCGGAGATTTAACTAAACAGTGACGAAACGTTAATAATTATTGTCCAATATAATGTAATCGAAATGACAGAATGTGTCTTAGGAAGGGTAGATGTAGTAAAAGAATTACGGGTTCGTTAGAATTGGTAAATTTGTCTTAAATAAAATTTCACTATATAAGTATTAATAATAAATTTTAAATATATTAAAAGATATAAGATAGAATTCCAAATCGAGACTCATAAAGATAAAACTCAAAAGATGGCTTAGGCCTCATTTGTTTGCACTTAATGGAGGTCTGAATCTTGATCATTCACATCTCAGATATTAAGTGCGTTTGTTTTTAAAGTCTGTATCTTAATTATTCAGATCTTAACCATTAAGTGTATTTTTTTTTACTTAACAACCACTTAATGGGTCTGAATAGGTCTGTATGATTAAGATCTGTAACAAAGACTTAATTTTATTAAGATGCTATCACATACTCATTATTAACTGCCGTCACCGCCTACCATTATCAACTACCACCATGCCGCCGCCGCCGCCGCCACCACCACCCTACTCAACCGATACCACCACCACCACCACGCCACCATCATCCTCAATCATAGCCGCCACCATTATCGACCATCACCATCCACCATCCCACCACTCCGACTACCATCATTCTCACTCACAGTCAACACTTATCCACCTCAACTACCACAACCAACCACCCCATCACCATTAACAACCACCGCCGGCATCGCCTATCATTATAACCTACCATCACCTTCCTCAATCACAAAACACCACCTGCCATTATTAACTATCACCACCCACCACCACCACCATCAATCATAATTTTCATCACTACTAATCACTACTAGCTACTAGCATGAACCACCATCATCAACTAAAACTACCACGAACACTGCCTTTAGTCGGCATTCACCCGTTAGCCTTCACCACCAACAACTATCATTTTTTTTTTAAAAAACTACATATTTTATTGATAGAATATTAGATTTTTTTCAAATAAAGATAAATTTTATGCATTCAGATATTAAAAATCAAACGATCTTAATTTTTAGTATTCATGTCTTAATACACATCTTAATATATTCAGATGTGTATTCAGATTCAGATGTCTTAGTCTTAATACACATCTTGTTATTCAGATGTGTATTCAGATTCAGACGTCTTAATCTTAAAAAGAACAAATGAGGCCTTAGTCACACTCTGCGTTACTGAATAAACCACATAGGAGTATTGTTTAGCAAAATAAAATAAATAAATAAATAAATAAACAATTGGTGGCAAACAAATTTTACTACTTAACATTTGTTGCTGATTTAATTTAATGATGGATTAGAGATGAATTATCAAAATCTCCTGATCACTATGAATTAATTAGCGACAAATTGTCGACGAATTTCGTAATAATAATTAATCGTGCAAATTTGATCATAGTAATAAGGATAAGACTAAGAGTGCACAACCAAAATCCATAATGATTATATGTACTTTGTCTGCTTTTGACAATGGCATCAAATCAATAATGTTTAATCTTTAACTTAAGGAGGTTAAAAATTCCTTATAGAAAAGAGAGGTAATATTAATAATAAAACAGATTGTTTATTCTATACGTTGGAGAAGAAACTGGTTCAGTTAAAATGTCAATGTATCTTATTTTGGGGTGATGGCGGAGATGCTCGATCAACCACATTTGCAGAAGAACATTACAATCTTCAAAGAATTTGTAATACCCCGTAAATACGGCTTAGGTATGAATGAGCTAAGGGAGTGGTAAGGTTATATTTTGGACATGTAAAGTCCCATCAGGATGATTATGGGTGAAAATAGTTGTTTCAAAATCAAGATCGAAAGTGAGGTGCATAAGATTCGACAAAATCGACTAAGTTTGCAGAAGGTCCATCTTCCAGCAGGGCATAGTGAAAACGTATAAGTAATATGGGAAAACTCAAAGCTGAAGAGTTGCAGGCCTTTGAAATAGCTTTCCAACTATATATTGTGAAGCCCAAACAAAGCTCTGTGCAAAAAGTTATGCCAGTTTTACAGCACAGTGCGCAACCACCGCGCCCGGACCGCGACCGCGATCGTGAGGCAGTGTTCCTGCTATTTACCGAGGTCAGGACCACAGTCAGGCCTACAGGGGTGCGGTGGCGGACTTGGGGAGTCATTTTTAAGCCCTATTTCGTCCCCCACAGCCCCAAAACATAAAAACTTGCTCTAAAAAGGAAAGCTCTCAAAAACATAACTCCTTAAGGGTCCCTCCACCACCCAAGGTAAGTTCTAATGGTGATTCTAAGTTAATTTTAATTTTCCAACATCTTATTAACATGGGTAAACCCTCCATATCATTAGATATTCGATTGGGACATCATTGTTGAGAAAAGGAACTCTAGAACTCGAATTCAAGGGGATTGAACCTCAAAGAGGTAATGTCTTCACCCTCTAATTGATTCTAACATTGGTTTAATAATTATAGACCCTAGTTCATGAGATATGAGTTGATGAGTTTGATAGAAAAGCATGAACGGTTATGGGTTTGGTGTGTTGATTGTTGATTATTGGTTAAGGGTGTTGTTTACCTTATGGGTGATAAAGAATAATATTGATTATAACCATTTGAGACTTTAGAATTTATCTAGGAACAAAAGAATGGGTCATTGGGTGTAGAGACACCATTAATAAGGACTATGAAGCTTTATTTTCACCAAGTGTTTGATAATATGCTTAGGTGACCAAAACATGAGCATCATAGCTAATATGGAATCCCTTTGACTTGTATTGCTATAGATTAAAGTTGAAAGGGTTGACAAATATTGTATTACGCTCAAGAGCAGGAAGTTAAGGTATGTGAGGCTAACTCTCTATGTTTGGGAATGTTAATGATTCTCCCTACACTATGTTTCTTTTACCACGTTGCTAATTGCCTCAGAAATATAGTTAAGCCTAGTTTCTTGAATAGTTGCAGAACTTCTATTCTATAGCTTCGTAACTCATTCATGACTTCCATTCTGAACGTTGTGAAATCAGTGCATAATCAATTTAGACTTGGGTTTGATGACCATGAGTCTTAGTCTAGATTACTCAGCATGTCAAAAACAGTTTAAGTTTCAATTTTCATAATCAGTTCATGAATACATGTCTCAGTCTAGCTCTATTCAGCATTCAAGTATCATGTAAATCAGTATGGTTCAGTATTTCAGCATCATGTATTTCAGTATGATTCTCAGCTCTTGAATGTTGAACAACTGTATTTGGGCCTGAGGCCGTAGTTTATATGCTTTATTTATACTTGGGGTCGTAGCTTGTGCACATATATATTGGGCCCGAGGTCATAGCTTATTCAGATAAACAGGTTGTTCATCATTCAGAAGAGGGAGTATTCATATCCTTACTTCCTTTGTTCAGTTCAATTATCAGTTATCATTTCAGTTATCAGTTATCAGTTATCATTTCAGTCATCGGTTATCAGTTATCGTTTCAGTTTCTGTTTCAATAGTTATCAATTACCAATTCTCAGTTATTACTTTAGTTTCTGTTTCAGCATTTATAATTCTTTCTTTCAGTTGCTTTACATACCAGTGCAATTTAAATGTACTGACGTCCCTTTTACCCGGGGCCTGCATCTCACGATGCGGGTAATGATTTATAGGTTGACGATTCAGAGCGCTAGGATTCTCGTACCAGCTATTTGGTGATCCCCAGTTCTTTCAGGGCATTATCATTACCTTATAGTCTTCAGTATTTTCATACAGTCAGTGTTTTCAGTACTTTATTAAAGGCTTCATAGACTAGAGTAACAGCTAGACAGAGTCGCAGGCTTTTCATATTAAGCCATGTTGGCTACAAATATATTCCAGAATTGTATTAGTATTTCCGCACTTTGATTTATATCATTTAGACTTTCAGTATATTAGCATGTGTTAGTTTATCTTCCGTGTTCATTATGTTATGATATCACATGTTGATTCAGCCAGCCAGTTGGTTCGCTCGGTCACATATAGTTAGGCACCGAGTGTCGTGTTACGTCCAGGCCCAGGTTCGGGGCGTGACAAAGCTTGGTATCAGAGCACTAGGTTCAAGAGTCTTAGGGAGTCTATAAAGCCATGTCCAGTGGAGTTTCCTTTATATGTGTGTGTCGGCCACTCATATAGACGGTTAACTACCAAGACATCCAGGATTGTCTCATTTCTTTCTACTCTACATCGTGCCATGACACTTAGAGCAATAGGTAGCCTTCTCTTCCTATCGAATTCCAAACGTATTGGATGCCCAAGAGACGTGCAGGAAAAACTCAAGTTCTTAGAGAATATGATTCCCGTTGGGGTATAATTACGGAGTATAGGTTGGTAACAAATGAGACATGAGATGATGTTAAAAGTGGGATGCAATGGATAGTAATACAGATTAGAGCATAAACATATCAGAAAGTACAAAAGCAATTATCATGTATTATGGTTATCAGTTTACCTCAGTTATCAGTTGTACAGTCTTTCAGTTAGCAAGTTTACGGTTATTCAGTACGCCAGTATTCAGTTATATGTTTACCAAATATCCAGTTTTCAGTGTATCAAAATTTCTGGTGACTTGTGAATATATAGTGATGCATACGGGTTCTCGAAGAAAATGTAAGTAACAGTGATTATAGCGAAACCTTCGCATATTTTAGGTCCGGAATTAAGACCAAAACTCACCGGAGGGCGCAGGAAGTGAATTATCAGATGATGGTATACTTTGAAAGATAAGTTTGTGCATGGTAGTGTATTCGTATGTGTTTTACCTCCTAGAACAACTTCATTTAATTTTTGGAAATGGAGCCACAAGTTGGATGATGATACTTCAGATGTCAAACCCTAACATTGGTCACTATAGTTTGGACAGAAAAGAGCCTAAGGGTAAAATAGCTAGGAGTCAAAAATGATTGTTATTATTAGAGATTTATTTTTCGTAGAACTCATGCAAATGACTAGAAGATATGATGTATGCAATGAGAACAAAGACCAGCCAATAGTGAATTTCAAGGAACGATTTTAAGTTGTTCATATTTATTCAAATCGGAACTAGAGTACCATGTTAGTAAGTTACTATAAGAAGCAGCTATTGATGTAAGATAAAAGATATGGCAGTTCCCCCTAGTTATGTGACTAAGTGATTACCTCGGATATTTATAGTATGATATGATTTTGAAGTATATAGAAAGTTTGGGGTTAGATATTCTAATATTGTTTAAGACAGATGAACTTTCCCTAAGTGTGATCCATGTACATGGTCCAAAAACAAAAAGAAGGATCTGCAAGTATAAGACCTTGGGTCTAAGGGGTGATGTGAAAACCATCAGTAAGTCCAGATGGAGATTTCAAACTCGAATAGTTAGCATGGGATATAAAAAGAAAATCAGTTCGGTAATGAGGGAAAATTGTATAATTACCACAGGGATTATGTCTAGCATGTGTAAGGAACATAAAGTGAGTAGAATGATCGTCGAGCCTAGTTATTGATGATAAAGTGATCACAGAAAAGCTATAAAATCATGCCCAAGTTTGTATCACGAGGGTAGTGCCATTGCACGAGACTCTAATTTTGGAGCACAAGTCAAAGACTTAGCTCGCAACAATGTTATAAGTGTTTTCAGGAAGTACCTTAAAAAGATAATCAAGTATGGGAAGTATAGCTCATGATTGAGGCAGACAAGAGGACTATGGTGAAAGAAGTTCACCACTTAGCCAAGATAGGAGTTCAATTTCGGACTACGAAGATGACGGAGTTGTTGTCTAGAACAGGACTTGTTCCCCCTTAGTAGCCGAAGAGAAGGGGAAACAATTTGATGATCCCTACGTGTTGCAGTTGAAAGAGGAGATTCACAAGTATAAGATGATGGCTTTTGAATAAGGGGGAGATGATGGTACTTTGAGGTACCAAGACAGATTGTGTATTCCAGACATAGTTGGACATAACGAGGGAAGATCATGTTAGAAGCCCATAATTCTTGGTATTCTTTCCATCCAGGTTCCCCATATATGCATCGTGACCAAGGAGATTTATTGGTTGAACGACATTAAAAAGAATGTCGCAGACTTTGTGGCCAATTGTCTGAATTGTCAGCAAGTGAAAGTCGAGCAGCATAAAGCCTAGTGTTTTATCATAGTTTACACATACTTTTGAGTGGAGATGGTAAATATGGAATTTATAACAGGATTATCTTGCTCATCTTGAAAGCATCATTTGATTGGGTGATTGTAAATCGACTTACAATGTCAGCATTTCTTGCCAGTAAATACTACAGATTCAGCAGAAGATTATACTAAGTTATAACATTCAGGAAATCGTCTGATTGCATGGGACTCTATGGTCCGTCATTTCGGACTGTGGTGCTAAGTTTACAATGAACTTTCAGAAGTCAATTCAGAAAGGATTAGGCACAAGTTTTCCATCCTCAGAAAGATGGACAGGCAGAGCGCATTATTCACACTTGAGGATATCCTTGATTTTTAAAGGAAATTGGGATGATCACATACCTCTCATTGAGTTTTCTAATAATAACACCTACCATTCCAATATCAAGATGGAACTGCACGAGACTCTGTATGGGCGATGGTGTAGATCGCCAATTGGTCGGTTCAAAGTTGGTGAAGAGGAGTTGTTGGGATCGAATATGGTCTATCAGACTATGGAGAAAGTTAAGTTGATTCAAGAGCGTTTGAAGACGGCTCAGAGCCGCCAAAAGTCCTATTCGAACATGCGGAATAGAGACCTAGAGTTTCAAGTTGATGATTGGGTGTTTCTGAAAGTTTCGCTTATGAAAGGCGTTATGAGATTTGGGAAGAAGGGGAAGCTTAGTCCCCGCTATATTGGGCCATATAGAATCCTGCGAAGGATCGGACAGGTGGCTTATGAGTTAGAATTGCCACAAGAACTAGATGTTGTACACCTAGTATTTCATGTGTCCATGTTGAAGAAGTTCATGGGAGACCCGTCACTTGTGGTTCCTACAGAGATTATAGGGGTTAAAGACAGCCTGTCTTACGAAGAAATTCCAATGGCTATTCTTGATCGTCAAATCCGCAAGCTCAGAACTAAGGAAATTGCTTCAGTAAAAGTGCTTTGGAGGAATCAAAAGGTTGAAGAGGCTACATGGGAAGCCGAAGAGGACATGAAGTCCAAATATCCCCATCTCTTTGAAGAGCCAAAGGAAAATGTGGAAGGTAATTAAACTTTCCATTCAGGCATTATATTATAATCTCCATATCCTTCAGTATTTACTCAGCTTGGTATTTAGTGATCACGTGCTCGTTCAGTTTGATATACATGTATTCATGATACTTCAGTATTCGCATATTTCCATCACACCCGTTTAATGTCCATAGATAGTCGTAGTTGCAGCCAGGACCATCATTCGAGGACGAATGATTCCAAGGGGGAGATAATGTAACACCCCGTAAATTTGTCTTAGGTATGAATGAGTAAAAGGAGTAGTAAAGTTATATTTTGGACATGTGAAGTCCCATCGGGATGATTATGGGTGAAAATAGTTGTTTCAAAATCAAGATGGAAAGTGAGGTGCATAACATTCGACAAAATCGACTAAGTTTACAAAAGGTCCGTCTTCCAATAGGGTTTAGTGAAAATGTGTAAGGAATTTGGGAAAACTCAAAGCATGAAAGTTTCAGGCCTTTGAAATAGATTTCCAACGATATATTGGGGATTCCAAACGATGCTATGTGCAAAAAGTTATGCCTGTTTTACAGAACAATGCGCAACCACCGTGCCAGGACCGCGACCACGGTCGTGAGGCAGTGTTCCTGCTATTTACTGAGGTTGGGACCACGGTCAGGCCTACAGGGGCGCGGTGGCGGACTTGGAGAGTCATTATTTAAGCCCTATTTCGTCCCCCACAGCCTCAAAACATAAAAACTTGCTCTAGAAAGGAAAGCTCTCAAAAACCTAACTCCTTAAGGGTCCCTCCACCACCCAAGGTAAGTTCTAATGGTGATTCTAAGTTAATTTTAATTTCCCAAAATCTTATTAATATGGGTAAACCCTACATATCATTAGATATTCGATTGGGACATCATTGTTGAGAGAAGGAACCCTAGAACTCGAATTCAAGGGGATTGAACTTCAAAGAGGTAATGTCTTCACCCTTTAATTGATTCTAACATTGGTTTAATAATTATAAACCCTAGTTCATGAGATATGAGTTGATGAGTTTGATAGAAAATCATGAACGGTTATGGGTTTGGTGTGTTGATTGTTGATTAATTGTTAAGGGTGTTGTTTACCTATGGGTGATAAAGAATAATGTTGATTATAACCATTTGAGACTTTAGAATTTATCTAGGAACAAGAGAATGGGTTATTGGGTGTAGAGACACCATTAATAAGGACTATGAAGCTTTATTTTCACCAAGTGTTTGATAAGATGCTTAGATGACCAAAACATGAGCATTATAGCTAATATGGAATCTCTTTGACTTGTATTGCTATAGATTAAAGTTGAAAGGGTTGACAAATGTTGTATTACGCTCAAGAGCAGGAAGTTAAGGTATGTGAGGCTAACTCTCTATATTTGGGAATGTTAATGATTCTCCCTACACTATGTTTCTTTTATCACGTTGCTAATTGCCTCAGAAATATAGTTAAGCCTAGTTCCTTGAATAGTTGCAGAACTTCTATTCTCTAGCTTCGTAACTCATTCATGACTTTCATTCTGAACATTGTGAAATCAGTGCGTAATCAATATAGACTTGGGTTTGATGCCCATGAGTCTCGGTCTAGATTACTCAGCATGTCAAAAACAGTTGAAGTTTCAATTTTCATAATCAGTGCATGAATACATATCTCAGTCTAGCTCTATTCATCATTCAAGTATCATGTTACTCAGTGTGGTTCAGTATTTCAGCATCATATATTTCAGTATGATTCTCAGTTCCTGAATGTTGAGCACCTGTATTTGGGCCCGAGGCCTTAGTTTATATGCTTTATGCATACTTGGGCCTGAGGTCGTAGCTTGTGCACATATATATTGGGCCCGAGGCCGTAGCTTATTCAGATAAACAGGTTGTTCATCATTCAGAAGAGGGAGTATTCATATCCTTACTTCCTTTGTTCAGTTCAGTTATCAGTTATCATTTTAGTTATCAGTTATCAGTTATCAATTATTAGTTATCATTTCAGTTATCAGCTATCAGTTATCGTTTCAGTTTCTGTTTCAATAGTTATCATTTCAGTTATCAATTACCAATTCTCAGTTATTAGTTTAGTTTCAGTTTCAGCATTTATAATTCTTTCTTTCAGTTGCTTTACATACCAGTGCAATTCAAATGTACTAACGTCCCTTTTACCTGGGGCCTGCATCTCATGATGCAGGTAATGATTTACAGGTTGACGATTCAAAGCGCCAGGATTCTCGTACCAGCTATTTGGTGATCCCCGGTTCTTTCGGGGCATTATCATTACCTTACAGTCTTCAGTATTTTCAGACAGTCAGTGTTTTCAGTACTTCATTAGAGGCTTCATAGACTAGAGTAACAGCTAGACAGAGTCGCAGGCTTTTTATATTAAGCCATGTGGGCTACAAATATATTCCAGAATTGTATTTGTATTTCCGCACTTTGATTTATATCATTTAGACTTTCAGTATATCAGCATGGGTTAGTTATCTTCCGCATTCATTATGTTATGATATCACATGTTGATTCAGCCAGCCAGTTGGTTCGCCCGGTCACGTGTAGTCAGGCACCGAGTGCCGTGTTACGTCTAGGCCCAGGTTCGGGGCGTGACTGAATTGAGCCCCAGATCTACACAACGTTAATGCTCGATAAATGTCTGGCAGCACTAATGGAGCAAGTGTATGATCTTTTTTAGTAGTGAGGATTTGTGCAATTCTGGCCATGCGGATATCTATTGTCCCTTTTGCATTCGAAAAGACTATAATTCCCAAGAATGCTACTATGAATGCGAACCGACGATGAATTTGCCAAATGCTCTTATCTTTTTTGTTGTTCAATCCCTTTTTGTGTGTTTCGACCCCAACTGAGTTCCCAAACCTGGAATACAAGAAGTAAAAGGAACAACATCCTTTGTTTACATAGGCCTTCTTCATTTGTTTGCTGATATTCAGGAGATCAAAGAATTTGTGTACAGAGGGGGCCCTTGGGAATATAAGTTGTTGTTTTCTCAAGTCTCAGCCAAAGTTAATATATCCGACTATTTCCTCCAGAGTAGGGGTGAGCTCAAAATCCGAGAAACGGAAAACATTATGACCAGGATCCCAAAAAGTTACCAAGGCATTGATTAGATCCTCCCGCGGTTTGATTTTCATAATGTCTGTAAGGGCACCCAAATGCTCTTTCGCCCAATCCTGACCATCTTCATCTAAATCATACCACCACATACGAAGCTGCAGATGAGCCTATTCTATGACCAATAGTGACGGGTTCTGGACAGTGTTCATTTTGTACCTGTGGATGGTTAAGGTTAGGGTTGACTCTGGTGGACTCTTTTTGCGAAAACCAGTTCTTAACTTCTAAAGGAAAAAAAATCAAAGAAAAATGGCCCTTCCCTCCCTATGCTATTTTAACAGAAGTGGTCGTTTTTGTAAACGTGGCCCCTTCACAATTCCAAATAAATTTTGAGGCCGGGGAAGGTACTTTATGGAAAAATGACACCTTACTAACAGACTTGCCCGTTCTTTATGAAAATAGCCCTTCGACAATTGAAAGATACTCTAAGGCTATCCCGGCAAGAACGGCTTAAGACATAACTGAAGCTGGGTCGGCTTATTCTTTTGACCAAAGCCCTAACTACATTTTATTTTATTTGGTTATTTTTTGCAAATATGAGGCCGAACTTTATGTAGATTGCCTATGTATCCCACATCCGGTAAGAATCAGACCTGCGTAGTTCGGTCAGTTTTGACATAATTGGAAAAACATGAGTGACTTATTTTGAAATCACTCTTTTTCCTTTTCTTCTTTTTTTCAACTTTTTGTTTTAATTTTTTTTTCGAAAAAATTTTGGCAGAGTTTCGGGATATTTTCAAATACCGGGGGTTTCAGAACCGGGCTTTATTTCCTTCCTACATCACTCTTGGTTTTTCTCTTGATTTTCTTTTCCTAGCCGGTCAACATGCAAGCCAAAACAAATAAATGTTCACATAGCATGTAAGATGCATCAGGATGGTCTGTTATTTTGGGTACACCTGTCCTAGACGGACCCAACCCCTGTGTTGAGTCCCCAAAGTCAAATGCACGTGATGCAAACAAACGTTCCTGCTAGGGATCCGACATGAGGTTATGTTATTCTAGGTTTAAACCTGGGGTTGTGTTCTAGACCTGGCTTACCCGAGCGGACACCTCGAGCCGAAGTGGGGGCAACGTACCGGGAGCACGAATGTCTACCCGGCCTTGTTGCTGACCCAAGCCTCGTTCTAATTGGTATGACTTCTAACAGAAAGTGGGCCATGCGTACGTGTGCACCATATTTTAGAAGACTCAGAAGGGCGGCATAAGAAGGCATTTTAATACAGTTCAAATAATATCAAAACGGTAAATAAACAGCAATTAGCACATTAGGTCCACAAAATACAGTAATATCAAAATAAATAAAGCCAAGTGACACTCATATTAAAAGCTCGAATTCTTGAACCCTGAACCAGAGATTCTGGGTTCTTGTCCCCAGCAGAGTCGCCAGAGCTGTCACACCTCCTTTTTCCCGAAAGGGGCATAAAGGAGTTTTTCCAATTTAAGTGACATAATCGAAATGGGATTATTTATTTTATTCAGAGTCTCCACTTGGGATAATTTATGGTGTCCCAAGTCACTAGTTTATTTAAATCCCAAATCGAGGAAAATTGACTCTGTTTAAAGTTTGCGAAACCAGAAGACCGGGTAAGAAATTCTGTTAACCAGGGAGAAGGTGTCAGGCATTTTCGAGTTTCGTGGTTTTAGCACGGTCACTTTTAATCCTACCTGGCTTAATAAATTGTTTAATTACTCATTTTAGAACCCATGCATATTTTTTACCTTTAACCGCTTTTTAATTTGAAATGAATCACGCGTACGTGTATTCATTTTGTTTGGTTATTCATAATTACGGAATTATCTTAAAGCGAGTCACACCTACGTGTCCCCAATTAATCATGCTTTATTAATATTAAGAAAGTTTAGTCAAAGTTGCACGAACGCATACCCCGATTTTATTTTTAGGATCGTAATTATGTCACACGAATGTGTACACAATCACGATGATGTATTAAATCGCGCCTAAAGCAAACTACGAATATTTATGCTTACTTCTTAAAACTAATTCGCAATTTGATGTAAGGCTACTAATTGTAGATATGGCATTGGACAGATATGTTTGCCTTTAACTATTTGGAAAGATTGGGCCAGCAGTAAGCCCATTACGTAATCTAGAGAAAAAAAACTTTTAAGGAAAATATTACTGATGTTGTTTGGGCTCACAATTAAGCCCAGAAGCGGAAAAAGAGCCCAGAGACTATACCAGGTCTGATTTCGACCAGGCTGTCTCATTTTGGGCTAACACCAGGCCCGGAAATTTAACAGGAAGGCCTTAGCATGTAAGGCCCTAACTGAAGTCAATCTCTTCAAATACACAAATAACAAAACACTATATTAAATTCTGAAGATCGAATATGCATGAATAATTATATTATGAATTTTAATTTATTGACACGCCATTAGTAACAGTGATATTGGCTTGAACTACTTTAAACTACTATTTAATCATGCTAACATCAGATGCATAGTTACTTTATCAATACTGGAGTCCTAAGATAACAAATCTGGACATCATTGAGCAAATGAACCGTGAGTTTCTTTTTAAAAAAGTATGAATTTGGACTCGAACTTAAAAATGCACCATGACTAACATACCAATCAACACACCTCTAAATGAAAAAACGAGCCAACGGTATTACATAATCATCCTGAACTTCCAACAAATCCAGCACATGAAAGATGAACTATTCATAGCATTCAACATAGACATCCCAACATGCTTATACATCAAGATCTATTTATATCAAGATTCCATGTCTACTTGATAGTAACAACAGACTATGAACCCTTGATTAAACAAAGATGAATAAGACTCAACTATGGAGTGATAGGCAAACTCAATCTAAACTATCAAAACAACTATCCTAATGACTATAATGGAAATTTCAGCAATATTCTTTCAGAAGGCTGCCAGCTCTTCCATATACACCCAGAATTCCATTTTTAGCTTTGAACCCCATGGATCTGACGATGTCAAAGATCAGATCTACCAAGAGCATGGCTTCACACATGTTACCAGCAATACTACCACACAAGCTCAGCCAATAAATACAAGAATATTAGACCAGAATGACAAAAGAAACAGCATACATAGCCTAAATCCAACATATGACAAGCACTATGTTTAACACACAAGAAAACTGGTTTTTCATGGCATAAAAAAACACTGAGTTAGCAGGGAATCACATGGTCAAAGAAAAACTCAAATATTATTGCATTTATGAGGATGAATCTCATTATAACAAAACATTAAACAGAAATCTCTTGCACTCATATCAAGTCAGATTTACAGATACTTAAACATAGGGTGAAGTGTGTACCTAGTTGCTGAAGAATTGATCCAAACTTGCTAAATAGAGACAGGATAATTCAGCAGCAAAGAAACAACAGTATCAACCAACACTCAGCCTCAGTATCAAGTCATATTTCAGCTTAGAAACCCAGAAATCCAAAGGAGAACTGCTCCAAAATTTTTAGTGAAAAGCAGAAAGTAAAAGAGCTGATGGAAAAAGCAAGCTGGATTTTTCAGAGAGTTTTTAGGGTTTGATTTTCGTGTGTATTCAGTGTGGGGAGGGTCCTATATATAACTAAGGGAATGTGACATGTGCCCTTTCAGATAAGGGAATCATTCCCTTCTAAAAACCCTAAATTATCAGAAAAAAGCATCTTTCCTAACAGAAAAGGGACAGCTGGCAATTTCTAATTAGCTTCAGCAATTTATATTGGCAAAATAGAGCCAGTTGTCCACATTTTAGAAGCTTCTAGATGCTCTATTTGAAACCTTTATTTTCCATCTTTCAAATGACCCCCTTAAGTTTCTTTTTTGTTCAATTACCCCCTAAAAGTGTCTAATGATTTACAAACCATAACAAACAATCAACAAAACCAGCAATTATCAAATCAAATAACAAATAAATAACAAAACAGTGCAATTAAATCCTATAATATTAAGCATCTAAAAAGAAAACCTAAATCAAGCTAAACCCTAGCATGAACCAAGTTGATGGAATCAGCAAGCATTTTTCATGCAAAGAAACTGCCAAACTCAGAAGCAAACATGTTTTTGACAATTCAAGTTAATCTAAGCAGAATGAACAGACAAACAATCAACAAAGTGAAAAACTGTAAATCCTAAAACATGCAAACTAAACAAAGACGACAATTATGAAGAAGGAAAACAAAGAAGAACAAAAACAGAAAGGAAAGGGAATACCATCCTAGACAGCTGCCAACTTGGATCGAACTTAGTGGGGTACATGAACTGACACTAACATCAATCGATTGCTCTCATCAAGAGCAATCCCCTGATGTAAGTCATGGGTTCAAACGACCAAATTTGCATGCCCAAATCGGAGACAGAGATGAACCTAGGGTTTCAAACCTAGATCCAGAATTAATGAAGTAATGGTGGGGGTTTTAAGAAATCGACAACGGACTAAGGTTTAAGGGCGTGTGAGGAGTGTGGGTTATAATTTTGGGGTTGTTTGGGCGACCTAGGGTTTTGGGTTTCAAACTTCATATCTGGATTTAATGGATTTGGGTGGTGATTTGGGGGAAGTTGGTGATGGATTGGTGTTTAGGGGGTTGTGGAGAGTGTATAGGGTGAATTTGGGGTGGTTTGGTGATAGGCCGCCGCCGTGGGGCGATTTTCGGTGGGCGGCGGTTGGTGGTGAGGGAGTAGAGAATGAGGGCGGCTAGGGTTTGTTCTTGAGAGACGGAGGGGGGGAATGGGGAGAGTCTGAGGGGTTTGGGGATGGGATTCGGACATATATATGGGGAGATGAGGGCCAGTTCCCAACCGTTCGATCTAAGGTGATCAACAGATGGGATTTAATTTAGGTGAAACAGCGTCGTTTAGGGGGTTGATGGGGCGAGCTGGACCGGGTAAAAGGGTTGGGCCAGGGGCGGTTTGGGGATCAAATTTGGGCCTCAGAGATTGGTTTTTGGCCCAACTCGGAATTTTAACAAGGCCTCCCTGTTCATTTATTATCTCTTTATCTTTTTCTTGAATTTTGTCCTACTAAAATTAATTAAAAATCCTAGACTAAAATCTAACTTGTGAAATTATATTTTTAACCTAAACATAAATAATTAACCTAAAGCTAATGTAAGGAAATTGCTATCTTAAAATATAAAAATGACCAATATCTTTGATTTTTGTCTATTAGTGCAATTAATTAACAACTTAAACCTAAAATTGTAAATATCAACCTAAAAAAATGCAATGCATCAAACTTGAATATTTTTGTATTTTTCATAATTAAATATGCAGCTAAATGCAACCAACAATTACCAAGATATTCATAAAAATTCTATAAAAATTAAAATAAACTAGAAAATCTATTTTGTGATTTTGTAGGAGTATTTTGGTCGGGCAAAAATTACGTGCTCACAGTCATTATTTATGTTTGAGCCAAAAAAGTTAATATTTATTTTTTGGGACATGTAGTACTCTGTTTTGGGCTATTAGGTTAGTGAAACTATTAATTATTTAGTTACATTGTTTATCTAATACTTTAATTTATAAACTTTTTCTTTATGCACCACTATCCTAATAAATATATTACCAACAAATATGAGTTCTTCCACCTCCCAAAGGGATAAAAAGCATTAAAATTTTCTTAGACAAGTTCTAGACAAAGTATTAAAAGTTTGATTGGGAACAAGTTATCCTAGACAAAGCATTAAAAATATGATTGAGAAAAAATTATCCCAGACAAAACATTAAAATTCTTTACAAAAATAACATAATAAGAGTTGTGGGATGAACAGCTGGAGGATAACTAATCCCGACCGAACTTCAAAAAGATAAACTCCAAATGCCCGTTCAGGGATGAGCTCTATCTCTCGGACATGCATTTTTCCCTGAGAAAATTATTATGACCAAAACAAGAATATTAGGAGTAAGAATCTCCACTTGATTATTATAAAGAATTAATGTTGGATGTTTCCTAATTATGTGTAGCGATCCGACTGGTCGTTTCGAGAGTTAGAGTCCCGTTCCCACATTTCCTGCTTCTTTTGTGTTCTTCAGCTGTATTTTTGACTTACTAGGTTAGTTGGTTTGGGTCCGGAGTGGTTTTGGAGTAAATTGAGATACTTAGTCTCTTTTGTGAAGGCTTAAGTTGGGAAAGTCGATCGGATGTTGACTTACGTGTAATCGACCTCGGATTTGAATTTTGATGGTTCCGTTTGCTCCGTTAGGTGATTTTGGACTTAGGAGCGCGTCCGGAATGTGATTTGGAAGTCTGTGGTAGAATTGGGCATGAATTGGCAAAAGTTGGAATTTTGGCGATTCTGGTCGGCAGTGAAAATATTGATATCAGGGTCGGAATGGAATTCCGGAAGTTGGAACAGGTTGGTAGTGTCATTTTTTACTTTTGTGCAAAATTTGAGATCATTCGGATGTGATTTGATAGGGTTCGGCGTCGTTTGCAAAATTTGAAAGTTTAGAAGTTCTTAGGCTTGAATTCGAGTGTAACTTTGTGTTTTGATGTTGTTTTGAGTGATGCGAAGGTTCGACTAAGTTTGTATGTTATATATGACTTGTTGGTATGTTTGGTTGAGGTCCCGAGGGACTCGAGATGATTTCGGATGGTTAACGAAGAGTTTAGAATTTGGAAAGTGCAGCTGAAGCTACTGGTTCTATCTTAACCGCACCTGCAGAGTGGGAACCACAGGTGCGAGGTTTGCAGAAGCGGATTTGAGGCGCAGGTGCACAGCAGGATTGCAAGTGAGGCTTGAACTCCGCATCTGCGATGACCGCGGATGCGGTCAGGCCGCAGAAGCGGAAGTAGGCTTTTAATGAAATTCCACAGAAGCAGAGCCTTCTACGCAGAAGCGGTCCCGCAGATGCGGAAATGGGACCGCAGGTGCGGTTTTGCTGGGAAGAAAACCCCAGCTCGAGGTTTTGTTCTCCATTTTCGATTTTGAGTTTGAAGAACTCGGGAGAGAGGAGATTTTTCGAAGGATTTCAAGGAGCAACGTTGGGGTAAGTGATTCTAACCTATAATGGTACAAATTTCATGAATCTATGGCTTTATTCAACATCTAATTGGGAATTTGAGCTAGAAATTTAGGAATTTAGGGCTTGAAAATTGGAGAGTCTGATTTGAGGGTTTGAGGGGCCAAATAGAGTCGGATTATGATAAATTTCATATGTATGGACTCGTGCGTGAATTAGTTTTGTGACTTTTGTCGAATTTTGAGACATGGGCCCGGGGGCCAGGTTTGAACCAATTTTCGGGTTCTTGGTCTAATTTGGTAGTTTTCTCGTGGAATTCATTCCTTTATCATATATTGATGGGATTGTATTGGTTGTGAATTGATTCGGAGCATTTGGAGGCCGAGTCGAGGGGCAAGAGCATTGCGGAGTAGAGGTTTCATCGGCTTGAGGTAAGTAACGATTGTAAATCCAATCCTGAGGGTATGAAACCCCGAATTTTGTGTCATGTGACTATTTTGAGGTGACGCACATGCTAGGTGAAGGGCGTGTGGGCGTCCATTGGGGATTGTGACTTGGTCCGTCCCGTATCTACTGTAAAGTTAAATATTTGATTGAAACTACATGCTTCTTACGTGTTTAGAAAGAATTTCGGTAAATCAGGCTGAATGCCATGTTTAGGCCTTATGCCAGTGTTGTTGGACCCTTAGAGGTCTTTTCTTGCTATCCTCTCATTGTTTTCGATTGGAAATCTATACTCAGTCATGTTTATACTTATTGATTTCATAACTCGGTCTCTATTACTATACTTTTGATGCATCATATAAATGTTGTTTGGGCTGAAAACTTTGTTATTCTAAGAGCTCGAAATGCTGGAGAGGTTTATGACTGAGTGAGGTCGAGGGCCTGATTTGTGAGGATATTTATGGATCGGGTTGTACGTCGCAGCATGTTTTACTGATTCATGACTGAGTGAGGCCGAGGGCCTGATTGATTTATGCCATGATTGGCTTGTTATAGCACTTCGGCTGAAGGAGCCCCTCCGGAGTCTGCACACTCCCAGTGAGCGCAGGTACCTATTGAGTGCGAGTGTCGAGTTCTGAGTGACTGGGAGGCGTGAGTGGTGGTGAGGTTTGCCCAATGGGCTGTATACGAGCGAGGTGAGGTTTCCTTGAGGGGTTGTATATGAGTGATGTTTGCCCGAGGGTCTATTTATTATTCCATCATTTTCGCTCACCTTTGCATTGAGCCTTTGTTTGAAAACTGTTGAAAGCTATTTCAATATGATTTTACTGGAACTGGTTTTAAACAAGCTGATTTGATTCAAACTATGGTTTAAAAGATATTCCGTATTTTACTGAGTTTTTGTGATATGAACTTTACATGCATTATGCTCGTCACTACTTCTCAGCCTTTATTTACTGTTGTTACTTACTGAGTTGACGTACTCACGTTACTCCCTGCACCTTGTGTGCAGATCCAGGCATATCTGGACACGGTAGCGGCTGTTGACTATTCCAGTTGCAAATTTTCTCGGAGATAGCAAGGTAGCTGCCTGGCGATCGCAGCCCTGCTCTTCTCCCCCTTATCTTCCTTTAGTTGTATTTAGTTATTTTCCAGACTATGTTAGTCTCGATATTGTCAGACAAATTGTAGTAGATGCTCATGACTAGTGATACCCGATGTCGGGCTTTCTTTTACGCACTTTTGTTTTGATTTG
The DNA here is from genome assembly GCF_001879085.1 of Nicotiana attenuata. Lineage (NCBI taxonomy): Eukaryota > Viridiplantae > Streptophyta > Magnoliopsida > Solanales > Solanaceae > Nicotiana > Nicotiana attenuata. The sequence continues at coordinate 30,057 of NW_017670955.1, forward strand.
ACCTTCTTTATGAAGGTTTTATATTAAACAGCTTTGGGAATTATCTTTGAAATGAAAATATCGATTTTTTTTGAAAATGTGTTGCCTTGCCTAGTATCACGATAGGTGATATTATGTATGTGGCCTAATAAACTTAACCGCTTAATTAATATTTAACCAATGACAAATCTCGTCTGCCTGATCAGTTAGGTTCTCTTCCCACCCATTAGTGTTTCTACTTTTCTACCAACAATCCCATCACTGACGGCTGTGGTAACAAAATTTAGGGCAAGGGCCGAGAAACCAATTCTAATTAACTCTTCCGCTTTACGAAGATGGCTTCAGGTATATTTTTTGTAATGATTATGTGTAAGATTATTATGTTTAAGATCCTGGTATGCATTAAAATATTTAAGTTTACATGTGGTATTAGAGCCTGAAACTTGAATTGATAATCTTCGCATATCCGAATGTAACGTGTTTAGACTTATAGATCTACCTAGTAAAAGCTCCTTCTATTCTTCTTGGGGTGCTGCAAGAATATAATTATCTAGGAGATGACAACTTTATGTTATTGTGTATACAGTAAACTAATTGGATAATGAAATCATATTTAATTAAACCAAATGTTGCAAAGTAAGGAATATGTTAAGCAAATAACAGTACAAATTAAAAGAAGTGTATGGAGCCAAATAGATGGCGTTTACAGTAAGGTTGATGTCCGCAGAGTGTTCACTTGATGGTTTTAGGATTGTTCTTTTTGTTCAATTTTAATTTTAGAATTTTTTTTTCAATTAAATGAAAACGGTAAATTTAGGGATTTGTTCAAAAACTTTGAATTTGATCAAACCATTTGTAACGACCCGACTGGTCGTTTTGCCTTCTAGAACTCCGTTCCCCTAAATAAGACTTTCCGTACTTGCTTTAACTGATTTATGACTTGCGGGATAGTTGGTTCGGGATTTGGAAGAGTTTGGGTTGAAATCGGAACACTTAGTTCCTTAAGGTTGGCTTAAAAGCCAAGTTTGACTTTGGTCAATATTTTTAGTAAACGGACCCGGACTGGCATTTTGACGGTCCCGGAGAGTCCGTAGGAAAATACAGGACCTGGCGTATGCCCGAGTAACGAATTTTTTGTTAAAAATTATTAAACTGAAATTCTAAGGATTTAAAGAATTTAATAATGTTTGATCATGTTGGTATCGGGCCCGTATATTGGTTCCGGAGCCCAGTACAGGTCCAATATAATATTTAAGTCTTGTCTGTGAAATTTGGTGAGAAACGGGACTGATTTGACGTGATTCGGACGTCTGGTTGTAAAAACAGGAATTTGAGTGTTCTTAAGGATTTCATGCGTGTTGGAGTTGAATTCGTAGTTTTAGATGTTATTTCGGCGATTTGATCGCTCGAGCAAGTTTGTACAAGGTTGTTGGACTTGTGTGGGTGTTCGGAGTGGAGCCCCGAGGGCTCGGGTGAGTTTCGGGCATGGGTTGGGGGTGAAAAACACCCCAGTTTTTTGCTGTTTCTGTGAAATGTTGCAGGTCTCGCAAATGCGAGGAAATGTTCACAATTGCGAACCTCGCATTTGCGAGGAAATCATCGCATTTGCGATGAAGCCAGGCGGTGGGCAGTCGTCGCATTTGCGACAATTTCTTCGCATTTGCGAACCCAGCAGGGTCCGCATTTGCGACCCCAGGATCGCATTTGTGATCAAGGCAGGAGGAGGGCCATTTCGCAATTGCGATGCTTTTGTCGTAATTGCGACTTAGCATTTGCGAACCTGATGTCGCAAATGCGACATCAGAGGCCTGGACACAGCTTTTAAAAACGGGACTTAGGCCATTTATTTCATTTTATCTCTACACTTGGGCGATTTGGGAGCTTTCAAAGAGGGGATTTTAACCTAGCATTGTGAGGTAAGTTATTTCTACTTAATGTGAGATTAATACTTAGGTTTTGGGTAGATTAACACACAAAAATAAGTAAAATTCATGGGATTTGAGTAAAACCTAGGGTTTTGATAAAAACAAGATTTAACCATGAAATTTGTTATGGAATGAAGTAGAAATTATATATTATTAATCCTTGGGATATGGGTAACAACTTTCTTCAAAAATTTCCGGAATCCGGGGTGGGCCCGGGGTCGAATTTTAGGAATCTTGTAATTTGGGTTGGGGAATCACCCTAGGGGTTGTGATATGAACCTTTAAGCCTATATTGATTGGTTTCTACACTATTTGGATAGTTTTGGAGCATTTGGCACCAAATTGAAGGTTTGGGCTTAAGCTTGGACCGGAAAGTACGCTTTGGAGCGAGGTGAGTCTCCTTTCTGACCTTGTAAGAGGGAATTGTCCCCATAGGTGAGCTAATTAGTCATGTGTTGCTATTTGTGGGGGCTACGTACGTACGAGGTGACGAGAGTCCGTGCGTATCTACTATTACGTTAATTGTCCGGGTAGTTTAGGACCCGTATCATGCTATATTTGCAAATATCTATATCCTTTCATATTAATGAGATCACTTAGGACCTGTTAGGGGTTGGAAATAAAGGTATGAGAACGCATGCACTCACTTGGTAACTTGTGTGAATTTGTTTGACTATGATTGTGCCTTATGTGCCCTTTTGATGATGATTAATATTTGTGGATCGGGCCGATCGCCTCGGTAGTAATAGATGCATCTGTGGTTCGCGCCATTCGACCCTCTGGCAGTGCACATTTCCTTTTATGTTTGATCGGGTCGTACGACCTCGGCATATGTGCGCATGATATTTATGTGAATTCTTATTCATGATTTGCCTTGTTGCATGCCCTGAAATGTAAATGGCTAACTGTGATATTATCTAGGAAATGACCTATCACTTCTTGCTATGAATTGTCATTTATTTGTGATATCCATGCTTAGTATAACACTTCTTTTATATATATATTGATTGACCCTACTAAGTGTCAAGTCGGCCTCTCGTCTCTACTTCTTTGAGATTAGGCGGGATACTTACTGGGTACATATTGTTTATGTACTCATACTATGCTTCTGTACTTAATTGTACAGGATCTGAGGCAAGTACATCTGGTTACAAGTCTGGTGCGCATTCTTGATCGTAGTCCGAGATTCCACGGTGAGCTGCTCCTTTCCTATGCCGTTCAGCAGCGTGATGGAGTCTCTCTGTACTTTTGGCTGTCTATTCTAGTTCAGACAGTAGGATAGATTCATTCTTTTGTGTATTCTACTAGATGCCCACATACTTGTGACACCAGGTCTTGGCACACACATTGGTAGACTATCTTTTGGGATTGTATAATTATTAATTTACATTGCTAATTTTCACCTGTTTTAAATTCAAATTAAGAAAAATGCTGTAACTATTTTTAATAAAGTAAAATTTGAACTCACTAGTATTTCCGTGTTGGCTTGACCGACAACGGTGTTGGGCGCCATTACGACCTGTAGTAAAATTGGGTCGTGACAATATGGTATCAGAGCACTAGGTTCACGTAGGTCTCACAAGTCATGGGCAAACCTAGTAGAGTCTTGCGGATCGGTATGGAGACGTCTATATTTATCTTCGAGAGGCTATAGGGTGTTAGGAAACTACTCTTTCTTCATTTCCTATCGCGCAGTGGTTAGTACACTAAATTTCCCCTCTTCTATTCTCTCACAGATGGTGAGGACGCGCACAACAGCTGTTCCAGACCTGGGAGGAGCTGCTCCCCCCGTTGCTAGAGGCCGAGGCAGAGGCCGGGGGAGGGCACCGGCCCGAGGTAGGGAACGAGGGCGTCCCAGAGCTATCCCAGTAGCACCACTGGCAGATCCTGTGGAAGATCCCATCATTGAGGAGCAGGGCGAGGTGCCTGCAGCTGAGCTTACCCCGGCGGACTTCATGACAGCACCAGGATTTCAGGAGGTCATAGGCCAGATGCTGCGGTTCATGGACACCATGACTCAGGCTGGTTTATTTCCAGCGGATCCAGCTACATCACAGGCAGGAGGGGGAACATACCCTTACTGCTCAGGCTCCATATCAGACTCACGGGCGCACTACCCGCAGGTGGGGCTCAGCCAGTTGCTGCAGGAGTACCCGAGCCCGGACCAGCTGCGGGTGGTGATTCGCAGAAGTTGTTGGACAGATGGACCAGGCTACACCATCCTGTCTTCGGGGGGGAGCGTCATGAGGATGCCCAGGATTTCATTGATAAGTGCAGGGACAAACTGCAAAATGAGGATATTGGAGTCGCATGGGGTTGACTTCACTACTTTCCAGTTGGAGGGCAGGGCCCGTAGATGGTGGCAGTCGTATGTTCTTGGCAGGCCAGCAGGTTCTCCCCCATCACTTGGAGTGAGTTCACACAGTTATTTCTGGACAGGTATATCCCAGCCTCTAAGAGGGAAGAGCTGCGGTATCAGTTTGAGCAGCTTGAGCAGGGTCAGATGTCGGTGACCGGCTATGAGGCGAGGTTTTTTGAGCTATCCCGCCATGCATTGATGATACTTCCTACTGATACGGAGAGGGTGCGGAGGTTCGTTGCAGGGTTTCATTCTGGAAATAGGGCCAACGTGGCCCGAGAGGTGGAGATGGGGACTCCTTATCAGCTAGTGGTGGATATTGCTCGGAGGATCGAGGGCTACCGTCTGAGAGGTAGGGAGCAGATGCAGCAGGACAAGAGAGCTAGGTTCTTCGGAGAGTTCAGAGGTGCCCCGGGTAGGGGTAGAGGTCAGTTTGGGAGGGGTCAGCCTAGCAGGCCCCCACATTCAGCACCACCACCTGCTCGAGGTGCTCTAGCGCGCCCCTATTTCAGCGCCATGCCAGAGAGTTCTTATCGCCCGCCAGATATTCAGGGTTCTTCTGGTTCTTATTTCAGTGCTATGCCGGAGGGTTCATACCGTCCACCGGCTATACAGGCTTCTTCTAGTGGGTCTACAGGCCATCAGGGTCAGCTATCGGGACAGCAGGCCGCCGCAGTGTGAGGTTGTTTTGAGTGCGGAGACCTTGGTCATATGAGGAGATACTACCCCAGGCTTCGGGGCAAGGCAGTGCAGTAGGGCCAGCAGCCCACGATTTCAGCACCGGTTGCTCAGCCGCCTAGAGGCGGGGGACAGACACGTAGAGGCCGCCCTAGAGGTGGAGGCCAGACAGGGAGAGGTCAGCCAGCTACTGCCCAGTCAGGTGGAGGCGAGCCAGCCGACGCTCCAGCCAGATTCTATGCTCTTTCGGCCAGACCAGATGCATTGACCTCAGATGTCGTTATCACAGGTATTATTTCCGTCTGCGGTAGAGATGCTTCAGTGCTATTGGATCCGGGGTCTACCTATTCATATGTGTCATCTCTATTTGTTCGTTTTCTGGTTATTCCTCGTGAGCCTTTGGGCACTCCTGTTCATGTGTCCACCCTTGTGGGCGATTCTGTGGTTATGGATCGGATCTACCGGTCCTGTGTGGTCACATTCTGTGGTTTCGAGACTAAAGCAGATCTCCTGTTGCTCGATATGATCGACTTTGAGATCATCCTGGGCATGGATTGGTTATCTCCATATCACGCCGTCCTAGATTGCCATGCCAAGACTGTTACATTAGCAATGCCAGGGTTGCCAAGGTTGGAGTGGAAGGGTTCCACAGTTGATACATCTAGTCGGGTTATTTCATTCCTGTAGGCTCGGCTTATGGTCGAGAAGGGGTGTTTGGCTTATCTAGCTTATGTTTGGGACACCACCACAGAGTCTCCGACGATTGATTTAGTTTTAGTAGTCCGGGAGTTCGCCGACGTGTTTCCTTCTGACCTTCCTGGCATGCCACTAGATCGTGATATTGATTTCTGCATTGATTTGGCTCCAGGTACCCAGCCTATATCTACCCCACCGTACCGTATTGATCCGAAAGAGTTGAAGGAGCAGCTTGAGGAGTTATTAGCAAAGGGGTTTATTAGACCGAGTGTGTCACCTTGGGGTGCACCACTGTTGTTTGTAAAGAAGAAGGATGGGACCATGCGGATGTGTATTGATTATCGCCAGTTGAATAAGGTTACCATCAATAACAAGTACCTGTTGCCGCGAATTGATGATTTATTCCATCAGTTGCAGGGTGCTAGGGTGTTCTCTAAGATCGACTTGAGATCGGAGTATCATCAGTTGAGGATTCGGGACTCGGATGTTCCGAAGACTGTCTTCCGTACTAGATATGGTCATTATGAGTTTCTGGTGATGTCCTTTGGCCTGACTAATGCTCCAGTGGCATTTATGGACTTGATGAACCGAGTGTTCAGACCTTATATTGATTCCTTTGTCATCGTCTTCATTGACGACATCTTAATATACTCCCGTAGCTTGGGGAGCATGAGCAGCATTTGAGGGTAGTGCTTTAGACCTTGCGGGAGCAGAAGCTATATTCTAAGTTCTCCAAGTGTGAGTTTTGGCTAGAGTTAGTGGCATGGCATATTGTGTCAGGAGAGGGTATTAATGTGGATCCCAAGAAGATTGAGGCAGTTCAGAGTTGGCCACGTCCTACTTCAGTGACCGAGATCAGGAGTTTCCTGGGGTTGGCAGTTTAGTATCGGCGATTCGTGCAGGGCTTTTCATCTATTGCATCACCTCTGACTAGATTGACCCAGAAGGGTGCTCCCTTCCACTGGTCCGATGATTGTGAGGCGAGCTTCCAGAAGCTCAAGACGGCTTTGACTACAGCACAAGTTCTTGTGTTGCCTTCCGGTTCGGGGATGTATATGATATATTGCGACGCTTCACGCGTTGGTTTGGGTTATGTATTGATGCAGGAGGGGCGAGTTATTGCATATGTTTCACGTCAGCTGAAGGTTCATGAGAAGAATTACCCTGTGCACGATTTAGAGTTAGCCGCGATTGTTCATGCTCTTAAGATATGGAGGCATTATCTGTATGGGGCATCATATGAGGTTTACACTGATCATCGCAGCTTACAGCACTTGTTCAAGCAGAGGGATCTCAACTTGAGGCAGCGTAGATGGCTTGAGCTACTGAAGGACTATGACATCACCATTCTTTATCATCCGGGCAAGGCAAATGTGGTTGCAGATGCCTTAAGCAGGAAAGCAGAGAGTATGGGTAGCTTGGCATTCATTCCAGCAGAGGAGAGGCCACTAGCCTTAGACATTCAGTCCTTGGCTAACAGACTTGTGAGATTGGATATCTCAGAGCCCAGCCGAGTTCTTGCGTGTGTTATTGCTCAGTCTTTATTATTGGGGGAGATCAAGGCCCGACAGTTCAATGATCCGCATTTGGTAGTTCTCAGATAGACGGTGCTACAGGGTAGTGCCAAGGAAGTTTCTATCGGCGAGGAAGGTGTCCTGCGGCTCCAGGATCGCCTATGTGTTCCTAATGTTGATGGCTTGAGGGAGAGGATTCTAGAGGAGGCACATAGTCCGCGGTATTCTATTCACCCAGGTGCTACGAAGATGTATCATGACTTGAGGCAGCATTATTGGTGGCGGAGGATGAAGAAAGACATAGTTGAGTATGTGGCTAGGTGCTTGAACTGCCAGCAGGTTAATTATGAACACCAGAGGCCAGGTGGCCTGCTTCAGCAGATGCCTATCCCTAAGTGGAAGTGGGAGCGCATTTCTATGGACTTTGTAGTTGGGTTACCGCGGACATTGCGGAAGTTTGATGCAGTATGGGTAATTGTTGACAGGTTGACCAAGTCGGCGCACTTCATTCCGATTGTGACTACTTATTCTTCAGAGAGGTTGGCTCAGATCTACATTCGGGAGATAGTCCGGTTGCACGGTGTGCCTATTTCCATCATATCAGATAGAGGCCCTCAGTTCACTTCCCATTCTGGAGAGCCATTCAGAGTGAGTTGGGGACCCGTGTGGAGCTCAGCACAGCATTCCATCCTCAAACCGACGGACAGTCGGAGCGGACAGTTCAGATTTTGGAGGACATGCTTAGAGCATGTGTGATCGACTTTGGAGGGCAGTGGGATCAGTTCTTGCCCTTAGCTGAGTTTGTTGACAACAACAACTATCAGTCCAGCATAGAGATGGCTCCATTTGAAGCTTTATATGGTCGGCGATGTCGTTCTCCTATCGGGTGCTTTGAGCCTGGTAAGGCTAAGTTGTACGGTACATATTTGGTGAGAGATGCCTTGGAAAAGGTAAAGTTGATTCAGGAAAGGCTTCGCTCAGCACAGTCCAGATAGAAGAGTTACACGGATCAGAAGGCGCGTGATGTGTCATTCATGGTCGGTGAAAAGGTTCTCTTGAATGTCTCGCCGATGAAGGGTGTCATGAGATTTGGGAAGAAGGGCAAGTTGAGCCCAAGGTTTATTGGCGCATTTGAGGTGTTGAAGCGAGTTGGGGAGGTGGCATATGAGCTTGCTTTACCTCCCAGCTTATCGGGAGTCCATCCAGTTTTTCATGTGTCTATGCTTCGGAGGTACCACGCCGACTGGTCTCATGTGTTAGACTTCAGCACTATTCAGCTAGACGAGAAGTTGAGCTATGAGGAGGAGCCAGTTGCCATTATTGATAGGCAGGAGCGTCAGTTGAGATCCAAGAGGGTTTCTGCAGTAAAGGTCCAGTGTAGGGGCCAACCAGTCGAGGAGGCGACCTGGGAGTCCGAGGAGGGCATGCGGAGCAGATATCCCCATCTTTTCCCTAGCTCAGGTACTTTTCTTTATCCATTCGAGGACGAACGTTTGTTTAAGAGGTGGAGAATGTAACGACCTGACTGGTCGTTTTGCCCTCTAGAACCCCGTTCCTCTAAATAAGACTTTTTGTACTTGCCTTAACTGATTTATGACTTGCGGGGATAGTTGGTTCGGGATTTGGAAGAGTTTGGGTTGAAATCGGAACACTTAGTTCCTTAAGGTTGGCTTAAAAGGCCAAGTTTGACTTCGGTCAATATTTTTAGTAAACGGCCCCGGACTGGCATTTTGACGGTCCCGGAGGGTCCGTAGGAAAATATGGGACCTGGGCGTATGCTCGGAATCTAATTCCGAGGTCCTTACCCCGAGTAATGAATTTTTTGTTAAAAATTGTTAAACTGAAATTCTAAGGATTTAAAAAATTTAATAATGTTTGATCATGTTGGTATCGGGCCCGTATGTTGGTTCCGGAGCCCGATACAGGTCTAATATAATATTTAAGTCTTGTCTGTGAAATTTGGTGAGAAACGGGACTGATTTGACGTGATTCGGATGTCCGGTTATAAAAATAGGAATTTGAGTGTTCTTAAGGTTTTCATGCATTTTGGAGTTGAATTCGTAGTTTTAGATGTCATTTCGGCGATTTGATCGCTCGAGCAAGTTTGTACAAGGTTGTTGGACTTATGTGGGTGTTCGGAGTGGAGCCCCGAGGGCTCGGGTGAGTTTCGGGCATGGGTTGGGGGTGAAAAACACCCTAATTGTTTGGTGTTTCTGTGAAATGTTGCAGGTCTCGCAAATGCGAGGAAATGTTCGCATTGCGAACCTTGCATTTGCGAGGAAATCATCGCATTTGCGATGAAGCCAGGCGGTGGGCAATCGTCGCATTTGCGACAATTTCTTCGCATTTGCGAACCCACCAGGGTTCGCATTTGCGACCCCAGGCCAGGATCGCATTTGTGATCTTGGCAGGAGGAGGGCCAGTTCGCAATTGCGATGCTTTTGTCGCAATTGCAACTTCGCATTTGCGAACCTGATGTCGCAAATGCAACATCAGAGGCCTGGACACAGCTTTTAAAAATGGGACTTAGGCCATTTATTTCATTTTATCTCTACACTTGGGCGATTTGGGAGCTTTCAAAGAGGGGATTTCAACCTAGCATTGTGAGGTAATTTATTCTACTTAATGTGAGTTTAATACTTGGGTTTTGGATAGATTAACACACAAAAATTAGTAAAAATTTATGAGATTTGAGTAAAACCTAGGGTTTTGATAAAAACAAAATTTAACCATGAAATTTGTTATGGAATGAAGTAGAAATTATATATTATTGATCCTTAGGATATGGTAACAACTTTCTTCAAAAATTTCCGGAATCTGGGCACGTGGGCCCGGGGTCGAATTTTAGGAATCTTGTAATTTGGGTTGGGGAATCACCCTAGGGGTTGGGATATGAACATTTATGCCTATATTGATTGGTTTCTAAGCTATTTGGATAGTTTTGGAGTGTTTGGCACCAAATTGAAGGTTTGGGCTTAAGCTTGGACCGGAAAGTACGCTATGGAGCAAGGTGAGTCTCCTTTCTAACCTTGTAAGAGGGAATTATCCCCATAGGTGAGCTAATTAATCATGTGTTGCTAATTGTGGGGGCTATGTATGCACGAGGTGACGAGAGTCCGTGCGTAGCTACTATTATGTTAATTGTCCGGGTAGTTCAGGACCCGATCATGCTATATTTGCAAATGTCCATATCCTTTCATGTTAATGAGATCACTTAGGACCTGTTAGGGGTTCGAAATAAAGGTATGAGAACTCATGCACTCACTTGGTAACTTGTGAATTTATTTGACTATGATTGTGCCTTATGTGCGCTTTTGATAATGATTAATATTTGTGGATCGGGCCGATCGCCTCGGTAGTAATAGATGCATCTATGGTTCGCGCCATTCGACCCTCTGGCAGTGCACATTTCCTTTTATGTTGGATCGGGCCGTACGACCTCGGCATAATGTGCGCATGATATTTATGTGAATTCTTATTCATGATTTGCCTTGCTGCATGCCCTAAAATGTAAATGGCTAACTGGGATATTATCTAGGAAATGACCTATCATTTCTTGCTATGAATTGTCATTATTTGTGATATCCATGTTTAGTATAACACTTCTTTTTTTGTATATATATTGATTGACACTAGTAAGTGTCAAGTCGACCTCTCGTCTCTATTTCTTCGAGATTAGGCGGGATACTTATTGGGTACATATTGTTTATTTACTCATACTATGCTTCTGTACTTAATTGTACAGGATCTGAGGCAGGTACATCTGGTTACCAGTCTGTGCGCATTCTTGATCGTAGTCCGAGATTCCACGGTGAGCTGCTCCTTTCCAATGCCGTTCAGCAGCGTGATGGAGTCTCTCTGTACTTTTGGCTGTCTATTCTAGTTCAGACAGTAGGATAGATTCATTCTTTTGTGTATTCTACTAGATGCCCACATACTTGTGACACCAGGTCTTGGCACACACATTGGTAGACTATTCTTTTGGGATTGTATAATTATTAATTTACATTGCTAATTTTCACCTGTTTCAAATTCAAATTAAGAAAATTGTCGTAACTGTTTTAGTAAAGTAAAATTTGAACTCACTAGTATTTCCGCGTTGGCTTTCCCGACAACTGTGTTGGGCGCCATCACGACCTGTAGTGAAATTGCGTCGTGACACCATTGTTATATGGCTCAGTAATTTAAAATATATAAAAGACATACAATGAGAGGCCCATCAGGTATGAGATAAATAATTTATTGAGGACATCCTTTATTTGATAAAGAGTTTGGCTCGTCATTATTTTTGTTTGAGCCGGAAAAGTTAATATTTATTTTTTGGGTTATATAGTAATTTGTTTTGGGCTATTAGGTTAGTGAAACTATTAATTGTTTAGTTACATTATTTATCTAATATTTTAATTTGTAAACTTTTTTTTTATGCACCGCTATCCTAACATATATTTTGATTGGGAACAAGTTATCCTAGACAAAGCATTAAAAGTTTGATTAGGCAAGTTATCCTAGACAAAGCATTAAAAAATTTCACAAAAATTAACTGAATAAGGGTCGTGCGATGAACAGATGGAGGATAACTAAACCCGACCAAACTCCAAAAAGACAAACTCCAAAAGCCTTTTCAAGGATGAGCTCCACCTCTCGAACATGCATTCTTCCCTGAGAAAATTCATATGACCAAAACAAGAATATTAGAAGTAAGAATCATTCACTTGATTAATATAAAGAATAAATGTTGGATTTTTCCTAATTATGTATGTGGCCCAATAAACTTAAGGCCCTTTATTAATATTTAATTAAAAACAAATCTCGTCCGTCCATCGCTTATTTGATGGACGTAGCGGATTAAATGAGAACCTCTACAAATTCGTCATCTCTCCACCCATTAAGGTTATTACTTTTCTACACACAATTTCATCACTGACGGCTGTGGTAATGAAAGTTAGGGCGAGTGGCTAAAAATCAATCTCAATTAATGCTTCAGCTTAACGATAATGGCTTCCACTTCAGATATATTTTTTCTAATGATTATTTGTAAGATTATCATGTTCAAGATTCGGGTATGTATTAAAATATTTAAGTTAACATTAAAACATAAAATTATAGAAAAATTAAAAAAAAAAATTATACCACAATACAACAACCGCGGTAAGAAGTAACACAATACTAAAGTGAAGCGACCCCATCAACACATCTGGTGAAAGGATCCGAGTCCACTATAGTATTAGTTCTACCAAAAAATACAGTGTGCTTATCAACATACCCTCGACCTCAACAACCCCTCCAACCTCACCCTCAATCGCAATCCCAGCTCCAACCTCTTGTTTTCGCTAATTCAACCTCTTTTAATATCCCAACCTCATGCACCAAAGAGTCAGTGAGTTTTACGAAGAGCATCATTCATCATATATAGCACAACAAATCTTGTCCTTGTTGATATCAGGGAACGAAACAAATTGATTAGAAAAAAAAAAAAAAGCACATCCCAAAGATTTTCAATGCTAACACGCATGTTAGAGTTTTCAGTTGGAAAAAATAAAAAGCCCCGACTACAAGAAACGCGCTCGAACTATTATACACCGAAGTTAAAAGTTCTTCGCCTTTTTTTTTCTAAGGATATAAATTTTTCTAAGAGCTCTACCTTCCTAGTCTCCAAATTTAGCAGCTTATTAGCTTGTCCTCCATGGACCGAAAGATCGGCTTGAGACTAGATGGTCTTCGTTTACATGTGATATAGGAGCCTGAAACTTGAATTGATGGTCTTCGTTTATCCTAATGTCACGTTTTGAGACTTATAGATCTATCTAATAAAAGTTTCTTTTGTTTCTTCCTGGGTACTTCCAGAATATAATTGTCTAGGAGATGACAACGTTATTTAATTGTATACAGTAAACTAATTGGATAATGAAATCATGTTTAATTAAACCAAAAGTTGCAAAGTAAGAAAAATTTTAAGCAAATAACAGTACAAATTAAAAGAAGTGTATGAAGCCAAATAGATGGCGTTTACAGTAAGATTAACGTCCGTAGAGTGTTAACTTGATGGTTTTAGGATTGTCCTTTTTGTTCAATTTTAATTTTAGAATTTTTTTTTCAATAAAAATGAAAACGGTATAGGGATTTTGTTCAAAAAACTTTGAATTTGATCAAACCATTGTTATCTGACCACTAATATAAAATATATAAAAGACATAAATGAGAGCCCCATCAGGTATGATATAATTAATTTATTGAGGACAACCTTTATTTGATAAAGAGTTTTGACTCGTCATTATTTCTGTTTGAGCCAGAAAAGTTAATATATTTTTTTGGGACATGTAGTAATCTGTTTTGGACTATTAGGCTAGTGAAACTATTAATTGTTTAGTTATATTGTTTATTTAATACTTTAATCTATAAACTTTTTCTTTATCCCAGCTCCAACCTCAGCTTTGTTTTCGCTAATTCAACCTCTTTTAATATCCCTACCTCATGCACCAAAGAGTCGTGAGTTTTACGAAGAGCATCATTCATCAAATATAGCACAACAAATCTTGTCCTTGCTGATATTAGGGAACGAAACAAGTTGATTAGCAAATAAAACATGCACATCCCAAAGATTTTCAATGCTAACACGCATGTTAGAGTTTTCAGTTGGAAAAAATGAAAAGCCCCGACTGCAAGAAACGCGCTCGAACTATTATACACCGAAGCTAAAAGTTCTTCGCCTTTTATTTCTACGGCTATAAATTTTTCTAAGAGCTCTACCTTCCTAGTCTCCAAATTTAGCAGCTTATTAGTGTGTCCTCCATGGACCGAAGGATCCGCTTGAGAAAAGAAATCAAATAAATTAAATAACATTCAAAATGGGAGTAAAATAAAAATATAAAGAAGAGAGAGTTACTATACCAGGTCCTTGACCGATGGTGAAAATTATTTCCGAGCTAAGAGTAAATTGAGGCAAAGAAAAAATAGTGGTCTCAGAAGTACCGAAGGTAAAATTTGGGCTAGGGTTACTAATTTCAATGTCCATCGATTTCTGTGAGAGGAGAAGCTTGAGATGCAGTTGTGTTTCTGAAGGTATCCAAATGAAGGTATTTCTACAGATGAACTAGGGTTTGAGTGGCAGTTTGAATTCGATCGTTGAACTTATCAAGGACTCACCAGATCTTCATGTGATTTGGTCAGTTTTTCCATAACTAGTCTAACTTTAAGCATGATTTGCTTCAGATCTTGCCCAAAATGGCGAGATTTTCGTTCAGCCTTGAAGATTTAGGGATTGCAGGTTGTAAAAAGATAAATTAAAGAATAAATGAGACAACAGACGAGGTAGAGAGATGTTTTTTCACAAAAATGGTGTAGTATTTCTCTAATTGAATGATATAATATTCTTGGGAATATTTTGAAAATAGGAAAGAGACAAAGAAAGGGCGGAGTTGTGTATATAACTATCCCATTTGACAGCCTATTTTCTTCAACTTGTGATTCTCTAAAATTATCTTCATTTTCTTCTACTTTTCCTTCCTTTAAATTCTTCTACTATACCAGGTCATTGATCGATTGTGAAATTTTCGGGCTAGGAGCAGGCAAAGCAAAAAGAATGGTCTCAGGAGTACCGAAAGTAAAGTTAGGGCTAGAGCTACCACTTTCAATGTCCATCAATTTCTGTGAGAGGGAAAGCTTGAGATGTAGTCGTGTTTCTCAAGGTATCCAAATGAAGGTATTTCTAGAGATGAATTAGGGTTCGAGCGGGAGTCTGAATTCGATCGTTGAATTTTGCAAGGACTTACCAAATCTTCATGTGATCTGGTCAACTTTTCCATGACTACTCTCCCTCTTGGTGATTTGCTTCAAATATTGCCCGAAATGACGAGATTTGGTTATGCATTGAAGATTTAGGGATTACAGCTTGAAAAAAGAGATATTAAAGAAGAAATGAAACAAAAGACGAGATAGAGAGACATTTTTGCACAAAAATGGTGTAGTATTTCTCTGGTTGGGATGTAAAGCTCTTGGGAACATTCTGAAAATAGGAAGGAGAAAAGAAAGGGCGAAGCTGTGTATATAACTATCCTATTTGACAACCTCTTTTCTTCGACTTGCTATTCTCTAAAATTCTCTTCCTTTTCTTCTACTTTTACTTTCTTAAATTTCGCTCCCCCTACCCACCCCCCCCCCCCGCCCAAATCATTTGGTTCATGGTCCTTTTATGAGTAACTTAATTTTTTATGCTCTTTTTTTCGTCCTTCTTGTTTCCGCTAAAATCTCAAACCATAAGTTAGAGTCTCTATCTGATTATAAAAACATCAAAAGGTAACACCTTTTAGGTTTTGAGTTCTATTGATTTAACTAATCTAGTTTTAGATGGAAGAGTATTAGAGGTCTTAACTTTAGATATCAATATAGCCTGAAATACAGCCTAAGAGGTCTTAACTTTAGATATCAATATAGCTTGACATACTATACGAATTTCGAAGAAAAAATCTGAATATTCCAATATTAAACCTGTAACGATCCGACCGGTCGTTTGAGGCATTTGCACTTCGCTCGGTTGTTTGAGGGTATGAGTAATCCCGCATGATGTATTATGACTTATGTGAATCATCGATTTTGGTTTTCAGGTTATTATTCGGAATTGATTTGGGAGAATGATTCTCAGCTAGAAGCTTTAAATTTGAAAGCTTGACCAAGTTTTGACTTTTTAGAATTTGGCCTTGGATTGGATTTCTGATGGTTCCGTTAGCTCAATTGGGTATTTTGGACTTGGGAGCGCGTTCGGATTGTGATTTGGAGGTCCGTAGTAGAATTTGGCTTGAAATGGCAAAAGTTGGAATTTTGGAAAGTTTGACCGGGAGTGGACATTTTGATATCGGGGTCGATTCTGATTTCGGAAGTTGGAGCAGGTCCGTAATGTCAAATGTGACTTGTGTGCAAAATTTGAGGTCAATCGGATGCGATTTGATAGGTTTCAACATCGGTTGTGGAAGTTCGAAGTTTCAAGTTCATTGATTTTGAATTGAGGTGTGATTCGTTGTTTCGATATTGTTATGTGTGTATTGGCGCCTCGAGTAGGTCCGTGTTATGATATGGGAGTTGTTGCTATGTTCGAACAGGGTTCCGAGGGGCTCGGGTGAGTTTCACATAGGTTTGGGTTGTGTTGCGCTCGTTTTTTATGTTTCGATGTCGTTTCTTCAAGCATAAATGGTACTACATTAAGCAAACGAGCTCCGATTTCTGTTTTTGTTGAAGCATTAGATTCGTATCATAATTACAGAGCCATAGCAAAAAGAATCGTCAAATTTGGACATCGTATGAGGATTTTATGGTCATTTTATTAAGAACTGGGTTGCCAGATTTTTCAGATTAATTAGAAATTGCTACTGAGTTCGTATTTAAAAATCTGCACTGTTTTCAAATATTGAAATCAACATATCTGGCAGAAAAATATATAAAATAAGGGTTTGTTCATTTGGTCATATTTTGAGTTGGGGAGCTCGGATTTGGGCGATTTTCGGAGGGGATTTTCACCATATGGATTTGGGTAAATGTTCTCTACTCAGTTTTGGTTATATTTCATGAATCCATATTTGTTTTTGGCATTTGATTGATGATTTCAAAGTAAAATTCGGGCGATTTTGCCTAAAGTTTCATAAAGTGAATTTTTAAGTTTTGAACATCGATTCGGAGTCAGAATTGGATGAAATTAGTATGGTTGGACTCATAATTGAATGGGTTGTCGGATTTTATGATTTTATCGGGTTCCGAGATGCGGGCCCGGGTTGGGCTTTTTGGCCGATTTTGGGCTTTTGATTAAATATTCTACCTTTTTCGATTAGGATTGGTTCCTTTAGCATTGTTTGATGTATTTGAGTTGTTTTTGGTTAGTGTCAAGCCATTCGGAGGTCGGAACGCGCGGGATGGCATTTTGGGAGCATCGCTTGGCTTGCTCCGTATTGGAATTGGCTTGTTCGAGGTAAGTAACTCTTCTAAACTTAGTGCTGAGGGTATGAAACCCCGAATTACGTGCTATGTGATTGGTATTGAGGTGACGCACATGATAGGTGACGAGCGTACACCCTGTGAATTGTGACTCCGCTATTTCTATGGCACCGTGTAGTGGCCCTATCTTGATGTTATTTATGTTTTCACCATGTGATAAGTAATTGAGCTGTCAATCATGCTAGATATCATGTTAGGCTTTATGCCGATACTGCTGGGACTCATAGTGGTCATTTCTTGCTGTCATCTCACTGATTTTACTGATATGTTCGTACTCAGTCATATTCATGCATTCATATCATATCTCAGTCTCAGTTGTTATTTACTGATACATCATATCATTGTACAGTGCTGAGTGATTGAGTGTGCTGAGTATTGAGCACGGTAAGAGATAATGCGAGACAGTGAGATTGAGTACTCTGAGAGTGTGAGTGCATGAGTTCATCACTGAGAGCCATTGCATTTTTCATGCGTACATGAGATACATGCATAGAGATGCATTTTCTTTTGCTGCCCGGTTTTGGTGACATTCATAATTTTACCTGTATCTTGACATGTAGGCATTGAGATATACTTTCCTCATGCTATCTGAAAAATGAAACATTTACCTGATGAAAGGTTTCTGGGAAAAATTTTAGTTTTCAAACGTACTCATATTTTTGACGAATTCGGTAAATGATTTGGGTTTTCACTGATATACTTGAAAAGCGGAACTATTTTCGGAAAACTATGAAAAGGCTGAGCATTTTATCTGAGCTATTTCTTTATTTAATTGCCTTACATTGTTATGAATTGTTGTTGGCTATTGGTGTTGGACCCGACCTATGTTCCAGCTCGTCACTGCTTTCAACCTAAGGTTAGGTTTGTTACTTACCAATACATGGGGTCGGTTGTACTAATACTACACTTCTGCACTTCGTGTGCGGATGTTGGCTGCTGAGGCTGCTGTGTTTGATGGGAGCTGGATTTGAAGATGTACCTGCGTTCCGGTTGTAGCTGCCTCTTGTTCATGGTAGCCTTAGATTTTAAAACTCTGTTTATGTACCTTTCAAACAGAAAGTGTATTTAGTTCATATCACCTTTGTAAACTCTATTCTTAGAAGCTCATGATTTGTACTACCAGTCCTTGGGAAAGGTATAAGATTCAGATAATTCCTTTGTTTAATTGTCTTTTTAATATTATTGAAATTGGATAGTTATTAGTTGGCTTACCTAGCGGGTAAGGTTAGGTGCCATCATGACTAGTGGATTTTGGGTCGTGACAAAACCTTTGGGGGTCGTTTGATATGCAATAAGGGATAATAATCCTCGAATTTGATATCCTGCGTTTGATTAAAATTATTGAATCCGGGATTAGTAATCCCGGGACTAATTAATCCCACAATTAGGTATTATTCTATTCAATATTGAGGGTGGCATAATTAATCCCAGGATAAATACTAAAATAACAAAAATGTCCTTCTCCACGGCTCTTCCCCGAGAGTCTTTTACAAAATCAAGGTTAAAATTAAAAATAAAAATTTATTCTAACTTATCTAGTATACATCAAACACATATTTATATTATACCTCATATATCAATTTTTAGTCCAATGAACCAAACATATTCTAATAAACATACATTCACTAAATAATTTCGTTATTATTTTCATATTATAATTCCATCATTATAATTCTGGGATAACTTGTTCCCTTCCAAACGACTCCTAAGACTATGGGTTAGCCTAAATCCCTCTGAAAATTACTATACAATGATGAAGGACAAGTATAGCATTCTCTGATAAGTCTAGTTCTACTTTATTTAGTTCCCTTTTTTTTTTCTTTTCATGAGTATAGAGGGAAGAAAATTGATATATAGAATTAACAATAATTAGTTGATTTAATTTTTATGAGTTTATTTCTGCATCTTGATCGCCTGACCCGTGACCCCCTCTCCCAACAGAACTGCGAAGAAAAGAAGAAAAAGTGAATAGAAAAAATAAATGGTATTTGATTTTTATATCTCTAGGTAGTGGCTGATCTAGAGCAATGTATATAGGTTTTTTAGAATCCAGTAACTTTTGCGTTGACCCTGTATATGTATATAAATTCACTAAATATTTATAAATATCTAACTGTGAACCCAATTATTATTACATATTAATTTGAGATTACGATAGAAACCCATAAACTTCGAATTGTGGATTCGCTTCTGTCTCTAAGTAGAGATTTCTAAACTTATCATTAATTAAATCAGGAAGTTGAAGTTAATTAATATAGTAATTCACCTTCAAGAAACATGTTGAATTCCTAATCGCCATTGAAATAGAGAAAAGCAGAGACGGAGGAAGAGAGCACATTCAGAGATTTGGGGAATTTTTCTGTACAGAATGAATTGAGTTACAAAATGAATTAGCTAGCTCCTATATATATACAGAGTATAACTACCACTTCCTAACTAACTGCCAGTTGTACCAGTTGTATGCCTAACTTTCACTAACAAAATAATTAACTAATAACTAACTAATTCGGCTAACAACTAATTAAGCATCGGTGTACAGCAAGATATTTGTATAATTCCTTCACACACCCCTCAAGCTAGGTGCCATGAAGATGTTCTTCATGCCTAGCTTGGACAACATATAATGATGTTAAGTGACACCCAAACCTTTAGTAAGAATATCTGCTTGTTGTTCTGAAGAAGGAAGATGCAGATGAACAAGCCCAAGTTGCACCTTCTCGCGAATGAAGTGACAGTCTATATCAATATGCTTCGTTTGCTCGTGAAATACTGGATTAGCAGCTATTTGCATTGCAGAGTTACTGCTACATAGCATGGACACAAGTTTCTGAATATGCACCCCCAATTCTTCGAATAGGCCAGTCACTCAAACTATTTCCGCAACTGTTGAAGCCAAATTTTGATACTCGGCCTCTGCTGAGCTTCTGGATATAGTTGTTTGCTTCTTTGACTTCCATGAAATCAAGGAGCTCCCAAACTTAATTAGATACCCAGTAACTGATCGCCTGGTGTTGGGGCAAAAAGCCCTGTCAGCATCACAAAAAATTGTGAGTTGAGAAGAAACATCTGTTGACATTAATATCCCAATTCCTGGGGACTTGATCATCTTGATGGCAGCCTCCATATGTGATATCTTAGGACAATGCATAAAATGGCTCAGACATTGCACTGTAAATGCAATGTCTGGCCTAGTCATGGTGAGGTAGAGAAGTCTTCCAATCAATCCTTGATATGTACTAGGATTATCAAGAACTTTATCATCACCAATACCAAACTGAGTGTAAAACTCCAATGTTGTAAGCTTCTTGTTGACCTCCAAAGGTGCACCTACTAGTTTTGAACCTGAGAGTCTCATATCTAAAATGAGTTTGCATATTCTTTGATGCATTAGAATCCCCTCTTTTCTTCTAGCAAATTCAATTCCTAAGAAGAACTTCAGCTCCCCCAGATCCTTGATTTTAAAGACTTGCTGCAAATACTCCTTAGTCTTCTGTATTAAGGCAGCACCATCTCCTGTAATTAATAGGTCATCAACATAAACTAAGACCACTATTATTTTGCCTTGAACTTTTTTTGTGAACAATGAATAGTCCAAGTGACTCTGACAGAACCTAGAAGCTGTCAATGCAGAGGTTAGCTTGATATTCCACTGCCTAGAAGCTTGCTTAAGCCCATACAGTGACTTGAGAAGTCGACAGACTTGATGTTGTTCCTCACAAGCAAATTCTTGTGGTAATTCCATATATACCTCTTCAGTTAGATCACCTTGCAAAAATGCATTGTACACATTCATTTGATGAATGTCCCAATTATTCATTGCTGCCAATGAGATAACAGTTCTCACTGTTACCATCTTAACAACAGGGGAGAATATGTCTTGATAATCAAGTCCATCTCTTTGGCTATACCCTTTGGCAACCAACCTTGCCTTAAACCTCTCTACTTCACATGTAGCTTTATATTTAATCTTGTACACCTATCGATAACCAATGGCCTTCTTCCCTGGTGGCAATGCATCACTGTCCATGTTTTGTTATCTTGCAATGCCTTGATCTCCGTCTGCATTACTTCTATCCATCTTGCATCTTTGACTGCTTCTGCATAGGATTTAGGCTTAGTGTCTACAGAGAACTTGGTGATGAAGCTTTGATATTTGGAAGATAGTAAGTCATAACTGATGACATCTAAGATAGGATACAAACAAGTATATTCTCATGATTGTTTATTAGTCCTCACATAATCCTTAAGCCAAATAGGTGGCTTAGTTGTTCTACCTGATCTTCTTTCAGTCAATTCTACTGTTTGAGTCTCTTCTACTGCTTCTATGTGTTCAACAAGATCTGCCAAATCCTCATAAAGGTCCTGAGTTTCATGATTTTCTTGATCAAGGTATGTTGATGCACCTGGAAGCTGTTGTGAAGTAAGATCTGCAGTATGTTGATCAGATAAAATATTTCTACTTGCAATGTCTAAATCATCCACTACACAAAATCTCTGTAATGTTGTAACGTCAGCAACTTGAGGGCTTTGGTTTTTATGATTATCTTGGAAAGGAAATATGCTTTCATGAAAGATAACATCAGTACTAATAAAGCACACTTTGTTAGATAAATCAAATAGCTTGTATCCTTTCTGATGAACACATATCCTAGCAAAACTGACTTTACTGCTCCTGAACCAAACTTATCCTGTTTTGGCAGTATAGTTGCATAGCAAAGACACCCTATCACCCTAATGTGAGCCAAAGAAGATAGCCTGTTGTATAACACTTCAAAAGGTGATCTACCTTTCAAGATGGTAGATGAAATCTTATTTATTATATACGATGTTGCCTCTACACATGTCCCCCAGAATCGAATTGGCAAATTAGCCTGAAACCTGATTTCTCTTGTTGTTTCTAGGATGTGCCTATGTTTCCTCTCGACCACTCCATTCTGTTGAGGAGTGTAAGGACAGGAACTCTGGTGTAAAATCCCATGATAGGCAAATAATTCCTTGCAACACATGTTAAAAAATTCAGATCCATTATCTGATCTGAACACTTTAATCATCTTTTCGAATTGATTAAGAATCATTGCAATAAATGTTTTAAGTAACTTAGACACATCTGATTTTACTCTCATTAAGAAAATCCAAGTCCATCTAGTGTGATCATCTACTAATGTCAAAAAGTAACTCATTCTATTATAGGTTGGAACCTTATAAAGGCCCGATACATCCATGTGTATCAAAAGAAAAGGTTCATCTGCTCTACTAGTACCAACAAGGAATGGCAATCTTTTTTGCCTAGACAAGGGACACACATCACAGTGTTGTAATTGAAAAACATCTTTATTCCTAAATCCAGAAATCTTTCTAATGACTTCCATAGGCATATGACCTAATCTTTTGTGCCAAATTTCAGGTTCCTTCATCTACTCTATTGCCATAACCTTTGCTCCAATTATTCCAGCTTCCTTATAGTGTGTTCTCAGCACATACAAATCATCTTCTTTACTACCAGTCACCTTCACTTTCCCAGTGCAAAGATCCTGAAATATAAAGTGTTCAGGAAAGAACATTGTACAGCAATTCAGTTCCTTGGTCAATTTGGATACTGATAATAGATTGAATTTAAAACTTGGCACACAAAGCACATCCTTAAGGACATCACCTCCTGCCAAAGGACTGTTTCCTATTTTCGTTACTTTAGAAGACTCTCCTGTGGGCATTTGCACATTTCCAGCACTTTCTACTTTTCCATCATCCAACAACAAACGTTCATTTCCTGTCATATGATTTATAGCTCCTGTGTCTACTATCCAATACACTGCATTATCTTTAACAAGGAAGCACTTACCTGCCAAATGTGCACTTGTCTCAGATGTGGAAGCCTTACTGAGCATGCTGAGTAGCATATTATATTGTTCCTGTATGATCATTGGTGCAGCAGTGTTGATTGAATTATTTGCAGTGGTGTTGCCTTGATTAGTTGCACCAACCTCAGTTGTAAAGAATGCCCATCAACCACATTAGCTCTAGCCTTGGACTTGAAACCTGCAGGATATCCGATCAATTTGTAGCAATTCTCCATAACCACAATGCATCAGCTTGAAACAATCATCCCTTGTGTGGCCTTTTCCATGATAGTAGTCACACTCTACACTCCAATTTCTCTTCTGCTTAGGTACAATGTTTCTAGTTGTGAACGATGCAGCTGACTCCATGGTTTCAGCTGTAACATGGTTACTTCCTGCCACAAGTTTTTTACTCTCATCCTGAACAATCAAGGCATACGTTTGGTTCACATTAATCACCTTAGACTTCATCAGAATTTGACTCCTTGCTTGACTATAACCTTCATTCAATCCCATTAAAAATTGTAATAAGCGTTGATATTGCAAGTGCACTCAAAGTCCTTTGATTTCTCACAGTCACATGAAGGAGGTGGAATCATTGAGTCATACTCATCCCATAAATCCTTCAACTTTGAATAGTACACTGACACAGATGATGTTCCTTGAGTCAAGGTGAAGATTTCAGGGTGAAAAGAATACAGACGTGATCCATTCACTTTATTGAATCTCTCCTGCAATTCCTTCCAAACCAAAAGTGCATTTGAACGAAATAGAATTTCGCTTAGCAATTCCTTGCTCACATTTCCAGTAAGCCACGAAACTACTATTGCATTACACCAATCCCACTGATGTCCTAAAGCTGGTCCAAAAGTATCCCTAGTGATTGTACCATCATGAAACCCAGCTTATTCCTTTCTAGGAGTACAACTCTCATTGCTCGATCCCACAAAGTATAATTCTCCATGCCTATGAGCTGAATACCAACAGATAAGGACCCAGGGGCATCAGAAGGATGAAGATACATGGGATGATTATGATCAATCACCACCGGAGCTGGAATAGAGGTTCCTAAATCAGATACATCCTCAATCGCCATGAAAGCCAGAAATTATACACAACAAATTCAGAGAATTCGTAGATGCAGTGAAGGATCGTTAATCAAAAAACAAAATTAGCAAGCAAATCTAGGGTTTGCTGTAATTCAGATTAGGAATCGATTTTCACAAAAAATTGTCGATGAATCTCTCGATCGTCTTCAATTAGTGAAGAACAATCCTTAGATCTTTGCGATGAGACCTTGCTCTGATACCATGAAGAAACACGTTGAATTCCTAATCGCCATTGAAACAGAGAAAAGCAGAGACGGAGGAAGATAGCACATGTAGAGATTTGGGGAATTTTTCTGTACAGAATAAATTGAGTTACAAAATGAATTAGCTAGCTCCTTTATAATATATATATATATATATATATATATATATATATATATATATATATATATATATATATATATATATATATATATATATATATATATATAACTACCACTTCCTAACAAACTACCAGTTGTAGCCAGCTGTATGCCTAACTTCCACTAACAAAATAATTAACTAATAACTAATTAATTCAGCTAACAACTAATTAAGCATCAGTGTACAGCAAGACATTTGTCTAATTCCTTCACACACCTAAATCTTTTTTCTTTAGTATGTTATATACTGAAAGAATTCTTCGTATTTAGGATCTTGAGTCTTTTGGATCCCTCAATGAAATAGTCAAACGTCGAAAATTTTGTAAATAAATTGATAGACTAATGGTCTATGATAAAAGTATTTCGGACATTGAATAGATGGGAATCACAAATTAAATATGTTGAGATTTTATAAGTGTATGAGTACATAGGTCGTTTTTGATGGTCCAACGACATTTTAAAGCGGTCCGGATCCGGCGACCCGGGCCCATGCAAAAGGCGTGGCTATAGCACACGAAAATCTAAAAATCGAGTGGAATTTCAGTTTTATGGCCCTAAAACGCTAAAATACGAGGAATGGTCATGGTGAGGTGGTGACTATTGTTCCTTAGGTCATTTCTATGGTTCGGTAAAATTTTACGCGGTCCGGATCCGGTAGCTCGGTCCCATGCAGAAGGTGTGGGCTATAGCACACGAAAATCTAGAAATCGGGCGGAATTCAAGTGGCCCTAAAATGCCAAAAAACGAGTAAACAGTCACGGCGAGGCGGTGACTATTGTTTCTTAGGTCGTTTTCGATGGTTCGGCAAAATTTTAGGCGGTCCGGGTCCGGTGGCCCGGGCCCATGCAGAAGGCGTGGGCTATAGCACACAAAAATCGTAAAAATTACACGGGGCGCCCTATTTGGTTGCCCCCATTTAACCTATACCTACTTTTTAAAAATTTTTAACTTGTACCCACTTTCTAAACAACTTCAGGCCTCTTTCTCCTCCTCCTTCTGCTCCTTCGTTTTCTTCTTCTCCTTCTTCTTCTCCGATAGAGCTGCTATTATACAAGTCTTAATATTTTGCACGCCTCCCACAATAGGACTCAATCCTAAAACTAAGCCAGATATCTCATAATTTATGTATGTTAGACTTCTGATAACATTTCTTATATTCCTTCAAGATTATGTCAACCACAATCCATAAGGGAGTCTATTGACAGTAATCCTAAGATTTTTGTCTTGTTCTCCTTCGTTGCTGCAATTTAATTTTGTAAGAGCTCCTAAGAATGCTGAAGTTCAGCAAATATAAACAAAAACTTCAGCTCAAGTTCAGCAAATACAAAACAAACTTCAGCTCCTAGAATGCTGAAGTTCAGCAAATACAAAACAAACTTCAGCTCCTAGAATGCTGAAGTTCAGCAATTACAAAATAAACTTCAGCTCCTAGAATGCTTCAGCAATTACAAAACAAACTTAGCTTCAAAAATTACAAAACAAAAACTTCAGCCAAAACATGTTGTAGTTTTATTGAACTGAAATTTGTCATTGCACTATGAACTCAAGTTTGCGTGATTGCCTTTGCTACTTCAGGCCCGTATGTCTGAAGTTACGCGAAAAAGTGGGTACGCTTGTAATTTTTTTTGCAAAGCGGGTATAAGTTAAAAGGTGGCCTAAAAATTGGGTATAGATGCAAATGCCCTACGAAAATCTGGGAATCGGACGAAATTCCAATTTTATGGCCCTAAAATACCAAAAAACGAGGAACGGTCACGGCGATGCGGTGACTATTATTCCTTTTTTGAAGGGGGGGGGGGGGTAAAGAAAACTCCAATAGTATGAGTACTGCCTAAGAAATTATGGCAAGCTTAGATACTAAAATCCTGCAAAGTATATTATGTACATCCCAAGCTTGTAAGGTCGTAGTTCATGTCTTTAGAGTCTTACTTGTTAATGGTACTATTAACTTGAACTAAAATTATAATCCAATACCTATTGCCACCTGGAATCAAGCCGGAAAGTTATATTACTCCATAAATAGGATAGAAATATTTATTTTTTTACATATATATAAGACAATGTTGCCTGATTGTCACAAATGAACCTCTCCAGATCCTTGATGCAAAATGTTCCATTCAAGTGTTTGCTCAAGTTAAGGCCTCTATATATTGTCAATTGAATTCCAAGCCACATAAAAGCATGAACCACTTTTCAAAATGAAGAGTGATCCAATGCTAATGAGCGCTGGTCCATATATGGAATGCTCAAATCCAATGCTAATGAGGAATTTGCATGAATATACCTCTTCCTCCAAGCATTCTATGAAGAAACGCCAATTCAATAGTCCAACAAATGGTCATATGTGTGCCGCAGTTAGCTACTGGTGTCATCACCCTACAAAGAGGTGGAATGATCAATCAAGACTGAACACTAACCCATTTTGTAAACGGGTTGGGATTGGCTTCAGTAGGGGTCGCGAGAGTACAGAGTATATGTAACGATCCGGTCGGTCGTTTCGAGAGTTATAGCCATGTTCCCCCATTTCCTGCTTCTTTTGTGTTCTACAACTGTATTATGTCTTACTGGATCAGTTAGTTCGGGTCCGGAGTGGTTTTGGAGTGATTTGAGATACTTAGTCTCTTAGGAGAAGGTTTAAGTTGGAAAAGTTGACCGGATATTGACTTATGTGTAAACGATTTCAGATTTGGATTCTGATGATTTTGTTAGCTCCGTTAGGTGATCTTGGACTTAGTAGCGCGTCCGGAATGTGATTTGGAGGTCCGTGGTAGAATTAGGCATGAATTGGCGAAAGTTGGAATTTAAACGATTTTGGAATAGGTTCGTGGTGTCATTTCTGATTTGTGTGTAAAATTTGAGGTCGTTCGGATGTGATTTGATAGGTTTCGGCGTCGTTTGTGGAATTTGGAAGATTAGAAGTTCTTAGGCTTGAATCCGGGGGTAATTTGGTGTTTTGATGTTGTTTTGAGTGATTCGAAGGTTCGACTAAGTTGGTATGATTTTATGGGATGTGTTGGTATGTTTGGTAGAGGTCCCAAGGGCCTCTGGTGGTTAACGGATCATTTTTGGCTTTTGGAGGATGGCTAATTGCTGCTGGTATTTTTCTTCTGGTTTCCTTATACGCGATCGCATGAGTATATTCGCGATCGCGTAAGCTTATTTCGGGCAGAGGTGAGTTTGTTCTACGTGATCAGAGTTAGGGACGTGATCACATATGTGTGTGAGGTCGTGCTTCGCGAACGCGTGGCCAGTGCCGCATTCGCGTAGGAGTAATGGAGCTGAAGAGGAGCTGAGGTGATTGCTCTACGCGATCACGTGAGGTAGGATGCGATCGTGTAGGTTTGTGTGGCAGTGGTTCGCGAACGCGTGGTGAATTCCCCGTTCGCATAGAGCAAAAAAATGTGGGCAGCTTGTTTATGCTTCGCGATCACGGGGCTATTTCCGTGATCGGGATGAAGGATATCTGGGCAGCAGCGATCACGTGAGGTAGGATGCGATCGTGTAGGTTTGTGTGGCAGTGGTTCGCGAACGCGTGGTGAATTCCGCGTTCGCATAGAGTAAAAAATGTGGGCAGCCTGTTTATGCTTCGCGATCACTATGCTATTTCCGCGATCGCGATGAAGGATATCTGGGCAGCAGTATTAAATTTCAAAATCGAGGGTTTGAACCCATTTTTCATATTTTGGGCTAGAGACCACGAAATTGGGCGATTTTTAAAGGGATTTTCAGAGAGGTGATTGGGGTAAGTGTGTCACGACCCAGATTCCCACCCTCGGGAGTCGTGATGGCGCCTACTAGTACGAGCTAGGCAAGCCAATTAATTTCACAATTTACCCTTTTTTTCTCATTTTATATTCATTAGCAATTCTAATAATAATATTTAAACAGCGAAATTTAACATAAGTGGAAGAAAGGAGCCATAAGCTAACTGAACACGAATATCTAATACAACTGTTTGAACCTCGACTACCCAGAACTGGTGTCACAGTATCACAGACGGTCTAAGAATACTACAAATAAAGGTCGAAAAGAAATAAATACAACACTGTCTCTGGAAATACATGAAAGAAACAGGAATAGTAGATGGAAGGAGACGCCAAGGCCTATGGACGCCTGCAGGACTACCTCGGGTCGCCTAATGAACAGGAATCAGCAATCCCACTGCGGTCCAAAGTCTACAACACTGGGGTCTGCACAAAAGAGTGCAGAGTGTAGTATCAGCACAACCGACCCCATATGCTGGTAAGCGTCTAGCCTAACCTCGGCGAAGTAGTGACGAGGCTAGGACCAAACTATCAAATAAACCTGTGCAGTTGTATAATATACAGCGGAAAGTAAAGCAGAAATAAACAAATGAAGATGGGAGGGGGAAACATGCTTCAGGGAATGACAGGTAGAAACAGAATATCAAGAGAACTATAAAGGAATCAAAACCCAACCACTAACAAGAATAAGAAAAACAAAGGCAGAGTTCACTTTCTTTTCACATTTTGTTGCAGGCGTGCAACCCGATCCCATTTCCTGTATCTCGTGGTAGGCGTACCACCCGCTCCCATTTCATTATACCTCGTGGTAGGCGTACCACCGCTCCCATTTCATTATATCTCGTGGTAGGCGTACCACCCGCTCCCATTTCATTATATCTCGTGGTAGGCGTACCACCCGCTCCCATATAATATTGCTGCGGCGTGCAACCCGATCCATATATAATATTATTGCGGCGTGAAACCCGATCCATATATAATATTGTTGCGGCGTCCAACCCGATCCAAATATAATATTATTGCGGCGTGCAACCCGATCCATATATAATATTATTGCGGCGTGCAACCCGATCCATATATAATATTATTGCGGCGTGCAACCCGAACCATATATAATATTTACAATTATAACGAGAGTCCCGACAAGGGATCAAAAGGTCTACCCTATCCCGGCAAGGGAAAAACAGTTATAACCAAACTTGTTACAACACCTAACTACCGTAGCTATACCCAAACTGGTTACAATACCTAACTACCTCAGCTATACCCAAACTGGTTACAACACCTAACTACCTCAGCTATACCCATAATCCTTACCTAACACAAAGAATCATCAACCTAAGTATCCGTAATATCAATTAAGAACACAATCCAAGGGAACCACAACTCAACAATAGCCCGGCAAGGGGCAACATAATGATCTCTTCTCTTTCTCACTTTTACTTCACATTTCACTTCACAACTCGAGCCAATGCTCTAGAGTTTCAATTATCACTTATACTTTCACAATTCGTTATACAACTGGAGCCAACACTCCTCAATGTTCATAGGTCACGATTCTTTCCACAACTTTTCACAACAAATATATATCTTCACAGAGGCATGAATAATACAACAAAGTCATGAAAATCACAATATAAGACTCACGGTCATGCTTGACACCAACGTATAGATACTCGTCACCATGCCTATACGTCGTACTCAACAAGAAGCAAATAGCAAATAGGACACAACTCCTAATCCTCAAGCTAAGGTTAGACCAAACACTTATCTCGATGCCACGAACACAATTCACGATTCAATTATAGCTTTACCCCTTGATTCCACCACCAATTCGCTCGTATCTAGTCACAAGTACTTAATTACATTAATAAACGCTAAATGAATTAACCCCAATGTATGAAAAATGAGTTTTCCAAAGTTTTACCCAAAAAGTCAAAAATCGCCCCCTGGCCCACATGGTCAAAACCCGAGGTTCGAACCAAAATCCAATTACCCATTCCCCCACGAACCCAAATATATAATTTGATTTAAAATCGGACCTCAAATCGAGGTCCAAATCCCCAATTTTTGAAAAACCTAGGTTCTACCCAAAACACCCAATTTTCCCCATAAAAATCCTTGATTTTAAGTTGAAATCATGTTAAAAGATGCTAAGAATTGAAGAAAGTTAGTTAAAAATGACTTACAATTGATTTAGAGAAGAAGGAATTCTTGAAAAATGGCCTAAGTGTGTTTGTGTTTGAGAGAATATGAAAAATGGGGTTTAAAAACAGCTAAGTATAAAATTGCAGGTCTCAGATGTGGGAATTGCGAACAGGGGTTCGCAATTGCGAACCAACCTCTGCTGGCTTGGGAATTGCGAAAAAAGTTTGGGAAATGCGAACAAGCCTGGGAATTGCGAAATATATTTGGGAAATGCGAACCAGGGAATTGCGAAGAAAGTTTGGGAAATGAGATCTAGCCTGGTAATTGCGAAAAATGTTTGGGAAATGTGAGCCTGGGAATTTCGAAGAAAGTTTGGGAAATGCGAACAAGCCTGGTAATTGCGAAATATGTTTGGGAAATGCAAACCTGGGAATTGCGAAGAAAGTTTGGGAAATGCGAAGTCTGCAGGCCTGCAATTCCTTAAGTCCAAAATTTCACCCCGCGGCCTATCCAAAACTCACCCGAGCCCTCGGGGCTCCAAACCAAATATACACGCAACCTCAAAAATATCCTACGGACTTATTCGTGTACTCAAATCACCAAAATAACATCATGAACATCGAATTAAACCTCAAGATCAATGAAATTTCTCAAAACTTCTTTAAACATCAAATTTGCATTTAAGGTCCGAATCACGTCAAATGATATCCGTGTTTCATCAAATTCGACAGAAACATCTTAAATCATACATAAGACCCGTACCGGGCGCTGGAACCAAAATACGGGCCCGATACCATCATGTTCTAATCAAATTTCATTTCAAATTTCCTTAAACAATTTCAGAAAACAATTTCCTTTAAAAATTCATTTCTCAGGCTCGAGAACTCGGAATTCGATTCCGGGCATACGCCCAAGTCCCATATTTTCCTACGGACCCTCCGGGACCGTCAAATCACGAGTCCGGGTCCGTTTACCCAAAACGATGACCGAAGTCAAATTAACTCATTTTATAGCCAAATTTTACCATTTTTCACAGATTTTCATATTTAAGCTTTCCGGCTACGCGCAGGACTGCGCACGCAAATCCAGGTGACTCTAAACGAGGTTTTCAAGACCTCGGAAACACAGATTTTAATTTAAAGCAAGTGATGACCTTTTGGGTCATCACAAAGTGTTTCTCACTTGGTTTTGGTTAAATCTCATGATTCTACCTTTAATTTTATCATCTAATTTATGATTTGGGGTGAAAATTGGGAAAGAAGATGAAGTCATCTTGAGTTATGATTTTGAGGTTTTGGATTGGATTTTGTTGTCGGATTTAAGTGAATTTGGTATGGTTAGACTCGTGAGTGAATTGGCTTTCAATGTTTGTGACTTTTGTTGGATTTCGAGACGTGGGCCCGGGGGCCAGGTTTGAGCCAATTTCGGGACTTGAGTCCAATTTAGTAGTTTTTCTTGTGGAATTGGTTCCTTTGGCATATATTGATTGTGTTGTATTACTTGTGGCTAGATTCGGGACGTTTGGAGGCCGATTCGAGAGGCATAGGCATCGCGGAGTAGGATTTTGCTCGGATTGAGGTAAGTAACAGTTGTAAATCTGGTCCCGAGGGTATGAAACCCCGGACATTATGTCTTGTGACTATTTTGGAGGTGACGGGCGTGTGGGCGTGCACCGAGGGAATTGTGACTTGGTCCGCCCCGTATAAGCTGTAAAGTTGAACAACATGCTGTTAGCTATATGCTCTCTATGTGTTATGAAAATTTATTATAAATCATGTTAGAAACCATGTCTAGGTTATGTGTTGGTACTGTTGAGTACCACAAAGGCCGCGTTACTTGTTGAATTGCCTGTTATGTGCTATTTGTACTCAGTCATAATTTTTATTATATCATATCTCAGTCTCTGTTATTCTATCTGATAATTCATGTTATTGTTGCTTGGGCTGATTTTTCCTGATTTCTGAGAGCCCGAGAGACTGGAGAGATTGATGACTGGGTGAGGCCGAGGGCCTGATTGTGAGGATATTTATGGGATCAGGCTGCACGCCGCAGCATGTTTTATTGATTTACGCCATGATTGGCTTGATATAGCGCTTGGGCTGAAGGAGCCCCTCTGGAGTCTGCACAACCCCAGTGAGCACAGGTACCTACTGAGCGCGAGTGCCGAGTGATTGTGAGGTTGGAGTGATCGGGAGGACTGAGAGATGATTGCCTGAGAGGCAGTATATGATTACATTATTGATGCACACAGTTGCCTTATACCCATGTTTTGAAAACTGTTGAAAGATATTCTTATCTGGTTTTACTTGAACTTGACTGAAATAAACTGGTTTGACTTGAATTACCGGAACTTGGGAAGCATGACTATTTTCCTTTCTGAAATTATTGAAAAATGAACTAAAACTATGTAGCTCGTCACTATCTTCAGTTCATTATTTATTATTATTACTTACTGAGTTGGTGTACTCACGTTACTCCCTGCGCCTCGTGTGCAGATCCAGGAGTTGTCGGTCGCGGAGGGTGTTGATAGTCCTCGTAGCTGATTATTGGAGATAGCGAGGTAGCTGCCCGGCGTTCGCAACCTTGCTTTCTTCTTCTCTATCTTTCCTTTAGTTATATTTGTATTTCAAACTTTATCAGTTGTGATATGTTCGGCTCAGTTATGTTTAGACGCTCATGACTTAGTGACACCCCGATGTCGGGCTATCTTTTTCACATTTTATTCTGAGTTTAACTCTTTTTGGGATTTCTGTGGTTTATCTTTTAATGAAATATAGAAGTGTTTTGAAAGTCGGATGGCCTAGTACCATCGATAGGCGCCATCATGACAGGGTGGAGTTTTGGGTCGTGACAGTATACAGCCCAGCCCTGCCCTAGTCACTGCTGCTATAGTCAACAAGGTTAAAACTTCCAGAAAAAAGGAAGGGAACATCTCATCCTCTCACCACTGCAACAAGGGGCAGAGCGACGTATGGTCAAGGGTGGTCAACTGAACACCCTTCGCCGAAGAATTATACTATGTATAGGATAAAATATTGCTTGTTATTGATTAAAAAATTGATTTTGAACACCCTCACATAATCCACTGACAAAGGATGTCATTGAATTTCCTGACTTCGCTACTGACTGCAACTGCTAGTAATCAACGCAGTCAACATCTATCAGTCAACATCTATCATTTGCTATTACATTTGTAACCCATCAGAAAATACCAAAGGGACGATTCATACTAAGGGAGATTCTGTTTTCTGTTTTTCCTTCTTTTTTTTTCTTTTATTGGGGTAATAATATTTAAATTGCTATTACAGTTTTAAAGACTCAACATAGTAAATCTCGGAGGTAATGAAAACAAAATATTGCCGAATCAAGATTTACAATAAACCTTCAACTTATATACACCAAAATTTTCCCCATTAGATTACATATCATTGAGAAATTAGTCCAAACAACATAAAACCAATTACAAATGAAGGATTCTATCAATTTATTATACCATAATCATTAATCATAAAAGATCTAGGTAAATGAAAACATTATTAAATCGATAACCCTAGAACTCACCACCAAGAGATACAACACTCAGATACGTTTTGTTTTTCCTTTTTTGTGGAGGAGGGTGAATTGAGGGGGTCACTAGGGTGTGTTAATGAAGAAGCAGAAATGAACTCATGAAAAATCATTTATATATAGGAGATTATAATTAGCAAAGAAATTTCAATGTGCACAATGCATTCCGAATTCATGCCGAGGAAAGGCTGTACCCCTAGGGGTGTGATATAGACCGCCTAACCTAATGCAAGCATTAGTGGCTGCTTCTGCCGCTCGAACCTGTGAACTATTGATCACACGGAAATAACTTTACCACTGCTCCAAGGATCCCCTTCCAGCAAAGAAATGCTAAGTCAAAGATATTAATGCACTTTCAACCCATATATGAGTCATGAAAAGATAGGAAACTGCCAGTATTAGTCGAAGTGTGCACAAATCGCTGAACACTGGGATTACACAAAAATCCTACTAAATAAAGGCAAACAAACATGCATCCTTCAGTACCTTTTTCACTTCTCTATAGTCTCTGAATGGCCTGGAATAAGGCATACAGTTTACACCTTGCTGGCGGAATGGCATACCGGAAGAAATTGATAGATCGACGATAGAACGAAGAACGAAACTTTACGACAGTAACACTACCAAGATTCAATTTATGATGGCGCGAGGTCCTCGTTTTTAGAGCAAAGAAGTCATCATTTGCCGATGCAGCATCATCAAGATTCTCATGTTCAAAAAACTTAGGGGAGCAGATTTTTAGAAATATATTTTCTGCTGCACATGTTTTCTATGTGAATCTTGAAGATGCTGCAGCTGCAAGTAACAACATGTGTGTCAATAGATACATAATAAAACAATAAAATAAAAGAAAAATAGCCAAATTCTTGGAATTGCATAAAAGTCCAGGCTAAGGATATATAAGGCTATAGCCTATATATAAAGAGATCTCTAATTCTTTCCCATCTAAACCTAGATCTATACTTTTGAGTATTTTTTTTTTTAAAAAAAAAAAAAAAGAAATTATCAAGACCAAGGCACAAGATCTAACTTATGGATTTGAGACTCTTAGTGAAAAGAGGGATATGAAAAAAATTTAAAAAAAATTGGACCAATCAAGGATAAGGAAGATAACCATAACATATTTCAGCAATTGATCTATATCTACATAATTGATCAAGAGAAAGAATATGAATTGATAAGGTAAAAGAACCCAAGAGAATAATTAAAATGGAAATAGATAGAAAGGGACACTATATTACACACATAGAAAGGAATTTTAGGACCTGGATTGAATTATACATGAATAAACTCAAGATTTAAGAAAACAAGTGACGAAACAGGAGGTGAAAGTCTGGGTGGATGGTATTAATTTGAAAAAAGAAAAAAATCAAACCCTCTTGGACATCAAAAAATATTAGCTTGTAAATCAAACAATTCAAAAAAAACATATGGTTCTAAAGATTTAATAAAAGAATTCATATACAAGAGTGTGAAGAGATAGTAAAGTTAAGGGAAGAGAAATTAAGGGAAAAGAAGGGAGGAAAAGTGGAAGAAGAGAGCATCACAAGTTTGACAAAAAGAGGAGTTTTAAGATAGTTATATACACAGTTTAACCAAACCCTCAAGTGGAGGTTTTCTTCTATTTTTTTCACTTATAAAGGAAATTTATTGTGTTACTTAATATGCATCATTATAAAATGATTCGGGTGGTTGTTATCTATTGTATTGTATCGTACTGTTAACTTAAATATAATATATATTTGGATTGCTACTTAAATTTTATTATATCGTTATGGTTAAATCCGTTGTTATGTAACAATAAAAGGTGACAATTTATGTAACGATCGATTTGATGTGGTCGCGTCATTCCCCTTTAATTTTTTATTGTTAAATAATCCTATTTTATCCTTTATCCTACCTTTTTATATAATAATTCTACCTTGTACCCTACTTTTCTTTGAAATATTGTAAGTTTATTCTTCATTAAACTGGTGTGTGACATAATGAAATGACAGTAAACGATACAATCTATCCAAATATTATATTTATCAAAACAATGCAGTACGATATAATACAATACAGTACAGTACAATACGATACATTATGAAACGATATTTAATAACCATAAGTAAGCAAAATTAGTATACCTATGCATCTTAAATTCTACAACAGACTATTTTAACTATTTAAACGTGTGATTTTACGACAACTATTATCATTATGCCAAGATTCCCCTTCATAGGGCAGCCCATATAAAATATCAATATACCTTCTACTTTGATCCATTTTCTAAATGCTAATTGCCAAGGCGGCTGAACTCGAATTATAGAATAAACAAGCACCAAACTGATTAAAAACTTCTTTTTTTATAGCTATTCTTTATTTAACTGATAATAAGTGCTAAATAACATCTACTATTACAAGATTACGAATGGCTTTTAATTTCAAGTTCAATTCAGTAATGATAATTAGTTAGACTATGAACACCGAAGGGATATGCAAAAATCTTGATTTGACGTAATTATCAGAAGTAGACAAAATCTTTGGATAATCATCATAAATTTTGTTTTTGTATTAGTCTAATTACTTATTATTTATTACAATATGATGAAATTATCACGATTGTTAGTATCATCATCATTAGTTATGCTTCTTCATATTGACTTGTATCCCTCAGAATGTATCTTTTTTCACATCACGTGTAATAGTTTTTTTTTCTGATTATATCTTTGCTAGCTCTTCATTTTTTTAACCATATGGTATTTGACACACCCATTCAACCAATTCAAATTCGTTTCATGCAAGGTCCATTTAAAAATGAAAAACTCTCGATTAGTTCTCATCCATCCAAAGACTCGGGACAAAAACTCGAGACCTTCAATTAAAGGTGAGTCATGGAGGGATCTTATTTATTGTACCACATTCCCTTAACTATATATAAACTATAAGAGTGACTTTGCTTAATTTGAGCCCTACAGTAAAATGTTGTAATAGATGACATATATAAAAGTCAGTTTGGAGAAAAACTTGAATTTTATAGTTAATGATATTATACAGAAATAATATTATAAAGAGGTATGACTGTACGTGAAAGCCTTTTTTAGTGTTATCTTTTTCGCATAACAGTCAGTTGTTTCATGTAGGCCAGAAGAATCTCTGCGGATAAGATTTTTTTTATTTTATACAAAAAAATGTGTAAAATGAGAAAGTGATTTAA
Source organism: Nicotiana attenuata (assembly GCF_001879085.1). Taxonomy (NCBI): domain Eukaryota; kingdom Viridiplantae; phylum Streptophyta; class Magnoliopsida; order Solanales; family Solanaceae; genus Nicotiana; species Nicotiana attenuata. The sequence continues at coordinate 67,172 of NW_017670955.1, forward strand.
AGGAGAAAGCTTTCTTACGTAAACCCACTTGAAATGGGGAACAATCCGTACAATACATGACGTGGATACCATTTTCCTTTTAGTTTTTTTCTTTTTTGGCTTTATGCAAGTGATTTCTGATGTTGGATTTTTGAATAAATACTCATTAGAATTGAAGAAAATGATGTGCACTGCCCCATGTTACAGCGTTCTTACAAAATAATAGAAGACATGGAGGTCGACAATTAGGGTAGAAGGTTAGGTAGTCGAGTGTATTCATATCAGCAGTAGCAGTGTTAGACTTGTATTTTTTTGTTTGTAGATTTCCGTTATTATTTGTTTATTCTTTCTCTTCGATTTTCATGTTGGATTGCTGGTGTTACTGTTTGTTGTTACTGCTTTTTTTTTCTTTTTTCTTGAGCCGAGGATCTAACGAAAATAGTCTGTCTACCTTCTCAAAATAGGGGTAAGGTCTGCATGCACACTACCCTCCTCAGATTACTTGTGGGATTATATTGGATTTGTTGTTGGTGGAGGTGGTCTTACTTTTGAATAGTTAATGGAAATTTGAGATATACACACTAATAGACATTTTCTCGATGAATTTGCATGAACCTGAAATACTTTTTATAAATTAAGTTTGGTTAATTATATGCTAAACAAAATTTATGCAATACTTAAATTGATAGCCCTCTCCAGATGATATTAGTCTTATTTTTCATCTTTTATGATAGTAAAACCCTAGGGTAGCTAAAGCCCCGTTTGTTATCTGATTATTAAGATATTGTTACAAAATCAAATACTGTAAAATTAAGATCGTTTATTTTCATGCGTTTGAATGAGTATATTTTATTACTATCATTATTTTATTTATCTGCTATTATAAAAAATATTTTTTGATGAAGCACACTGTAAAATTAATGGATATCCGCAGTTAACAATGAATAGTTCACGATTAGTGGCGACAAAATGGTTATAAGAAAACGGTTAACCACTCATATTATCCACTAAAAAATGGGTTAGATAATGAACTTTTTAAAAATGGGTCAAATATGGATAAGAACCATATTATCCATTTAGAAAACGGATAACCAATGGATAACTAACGGGTTTAACTTTTACATTTGTAAAGCCTCAAATTTAGGGTTTCTCAAGTTTGGGAGACTAGAAATTCATTGTAAAATGGTCGCTAATGGTGGTTGTGGTTGGTGGAAGTGGCTAACGGCAGTTCTTGCAATGGTGACCGGTAATTAGGGGTGTTTAAACCGAACCGGAAAATCGCACCAAACCGGAAAACCAAACCAAACCGATTAAAAAACCCGACTAGGTTTGGTTTGACTTGGTTTGGTATTGAGTAAAAAAACCCGAACCAAACCGACATATAAATATATAAATTTTATTTATATTTTTAAGACTTTGTAGTGATTTTTCTTTAGAAAATGTAGAAATATTTGGGATCCTCTCATGTATTAACCTTGAAAGCGTAAATTAACAAAAAATTATTGTTAGACGACTCAGAAAATAACTATCATGTGTTACTAAAAAATTTCTCCCATTAGAATATTTTAATAGATCATATGTTTGTCAATTTTTTCCATATTTACTAAACATATATTCACTTATCAAAGCTTTATCTATAATTTTAATAACGTAAGATTGAAATAATATTCATGTAACAAAAAAACCCGAAAACCCGAAAAACCCGACAAAACCGAACCAATCCAAACCGATATAATTGGTTTGGTTTGGTTTTGATAGAAACCGAACCAACCCGGTCCATGTACACCCCTACCGGTAATGAAGGTGTTTTGTGGTGTGAGAGATGGTCAGGGTCAGAGCTAGAAGCTCCGCTATGGATTTGCTCGAACTCAATAACTTTTGAAAAATTCATTAAATATGAAATAATATTAAATTTATTAGTACTCAAAATCGAAATTCAGAACTAATAAAGTTGAAATCCTTGCTCGAGGTCGGTAACAGAGGCGGACCTATGTTGTCAAATGAGGGGTTATCGGTACCCGAAAAATTCGGCAAAATTTTCATGAATACATGTATATGTTTTTTGAAATTAGTGATATATTAGTAGTGGCACCCTGTATACAAAGCAGATTTTGGTTGAAAGCAAAAGTCCGCCCCGACTTTCAAATCCTGGGTCCGCATCTAATCTGGTGGTCGTTGGTGATGGAATTGATTGGTTGTGAAATATAATTGGCGATAGTTGCTGCAGGTGATTTTGAAGGAATGTTCTAGACGTTAAACATTGTTTGCCCTAATCAACATTAGAAAAATGCTTTAGAAAATCGCATTTACGACTTTCATTTCCCTTTTAATATCTGAAAAAATACTGGTTTCCTTGCAAGATTCTAGCTTAAATTTGATTGGAAGTTGTAATTCATTTGTCAAAATATACAAGTATGTGTTTTGTATATCTAAAATTCCAACAAGAAATCAAGTTACGACAACTCATGCATAATTAATCCGATAAATAATTGGCAGAAGTGGGGCTTAGATATTAGATATTAAAATCATGGCAGACAACCTAGTACCCCTTTGGATTTCTCTGTCATGTTAATCTGACCTCGGCAAATGGGCCTCAAGTATTAACGACCAAGTCATATATTGAGATTTTTATCTAGCTATACTATGATAGAAACTTATTTATTACCTTTATTTAAGTTCCATGTTAATTATTATGGGCCGAGATTGAGGGATTTTGAGATAGATGAATCCCACATACTTCGCTTGTAACTGAACGCGTTTGTTACGGTAGTATTAAAAACCTACTTGGAAAGTTAATATACAAATTGTATAAAAATTGTTAAAGAAATTAGGGTATTTGGGGAAAACTACAAAACCTAGAGAAAATTGGTTATAAAGTCTTTTTTATAGTATTACTAGGAAAAAATCCCTTATATATTTGGAAAAAAATCAAAAATAATTGAAAAATAGTTACGGTTTTAAAACTAATTGAAATTTAACCACTTTTTCATATAAAGAAAAAATTGAACAAAAATACTATTAAAATTTCAAAAAATTCCAGCATAATATGCTGGAGTTCGAATTTTTTTGCACATGAGATTCCAGCATAATGTGCTGGAATTTCATAATGTGTTGGAGTTCCAACATAATAAACTAGAAGTTTAGTATGCTAGATTATGCTGGAACTTTCCATGTTTTAGCTAAATTAGTGGCTATTTTTCAATGACTTTGCAAACGCTGACTATTTTTCGATTACCAGTCCAAAAACTGGCTAGCCCGTGCTATTTTCACTATATATTTGGCCACTCGGCCAAAAATAATTATATTCGCTAGTTAAATACATATAAAAAATATACATTGATTATATATAAAATATTTATATTACACATTAACATTTAATATATATTTTACATGATTTTATTTTTAGGAGCAATTATACGGTGCAGTTTTCCCTATTATAATTATGATCTATTACTCGAATTTATTAAGCAAATCTGGCAATGGAACGGCAGTTTTTGCTAATATTTTAGCTCTATCGTTATATATTAATTAAAGTAAAACACTATTAGTTCCCACTGAAAAGATCAACTGAAGTTCATTAACGTGCTAAGCAGTTGGATATGTACATAACTTAAATTTTTTTTGTAAGAATTTCCTTTCCTTCTGTTTCTTTGCTTCTCCTTTAGAAGGTCATATAAATAGAACATTATCATATTTATGTATGCAAATTAAAATTTATATTTGTTAAACTTGTTAAGATCTGCCAAAATTTGAAGGAATAATTGCAAACTATATATATGTCAAGTAATGCCATTTCAGCATGAATCGACCAGCACAAAGTGTTGCAGGTTTCAATTATTTGATTAATTAATGATAATCTGTCAGTCGTGATTTTACTCAACAACATCTTTGAGGTGGAGCATCTTCAAAGTAACATTTACGCATATACTCATTTAGTAATTGACACAATCACGATAATCTGTCAGTCGTGATTTGACTCAGCAACAACATCGTACGAGAATATACTGTTATTTATAATGCAAAATCAACGTGTTATTTGTTATGGTTTGACTCAACGACAATATCGTACTAGAAAATATTATTGCCCCCTTAATTATAGTGGCGGAGTCAAGAGTACTTAACCAACATTACCATCGATTTTGCAGTATTTGCTGCTATTGATTATTTGTCAGTCGTGATTTGACTCAACAACAACATCGTACGAGAATATACTATTGTTTTTAATGCAAAAACGACGTGTAAACTATTTGTTATGATTTGACTCAACGACAATATCGTACTAGAAAATATTATTGCTCCCTCATTATCGTGGTGGAGTCAGGAGGGAACCAACATTACCATCGATTTTGCAGTGAACATAAATGTGTTATACACTTTGTTTGATACAGCCTTGGGAAAGATGATTAAGCATCTTAATTAGCATAAATTATTCTCCTAAGCATCTTAATTAGCGTAAAGTATTCTCCTAAGCATCTTAGTTACGAAGTAATCCCTTTAATTAATTACACTTTATAAGTTTAATTATTAGGTTAATTAAGCCTTTTTCGAAATTGGAGACTAATACCAAATCAAAGCTCGTATTTTTTTGTGAAGTGGATTATCCACTAGTTAATGTCGTTATAGTATTTGGAGCCAGGGACGTTTTTACTCTTTATTCTTTACTTACAAAATAGAAAAGGAAAAAATGTGTGAAGACAATATTTGACAGAAACACAGAGATAATTGCAAGCATTAATAAAAGAAAAATAGATACAAAAGAAGAACAAATATTTTTTAAAAGAAGTTCAATAGCAGTAAATTGGGCACAGTTATCAGCCTTAGTTAACCACTTAGGGGTCGTTTGGTTTGAATACGGCTTATGCCGGGATAAGTTATGCTAGGATTAGTTATCCTAATATTGTTTTATATTCATTGTTTGGTATGTTGTATTAAAAATGACAATTACATAATTTATAAGAAGAAGGTATAAGTTATCTCGGCACTAATTATCCCACCCTCTACAAGGTATAAGTTATCCCGGTACTAATTTTAATCCCGGGATAACTTATACCAGATTTGCTAACCAAACAAAGTATTAAGATGGCATAAAAATTTTATACCAGCACATACCTTCTTATACCTCCTACCAAACGACCCCTTAAGAGCCTAAGTGGCGGGTTAGGTGCCAACTCGAATCCTAGCACCTCTAAAAATTTAAAAACGTCGGTAAAATCTCTCATTAAAAGATACAGTTGTTATATAGAAGTTAAATTTCTTAAGCGTCAAATTTAGTATTATTTTAGTGTTCTCTTTTCATTATCGTATATACCAAAAATATTTTTGTAGTTATACATGTTAAATGTCAGAAATGCGCTTAAATTTTCTAACTAAATAAAGAGTTAATGTTTCTATGTCAATGGAATAACTCTTAACACCAGAGATTGAGTATCCATCTATATTGACTATTTGTAAATGAAATATTTTGACTAGGCATGAAAAAAAAAAAATTAGTGATTGGCTAAAAGTGTTAACACCCCTTTTAATTTTTATGTCGATAGCATTTTCTTGAGGGAAAATGACATTGTATAGCCGATCTTAAAATAATAGCAGGAAAAAAGTATTTTTTGTATATTATATATATATA